>NW_028142598.1:0-48004 GCF_055691185.1 Crinia signifera
TAGCGGAAGTGGGAGGGTCCAGGCCCCCTTGAGCCCCCTGCCATGCCCAGGGTTGCCCTGGCAACTGTTGCTGGCCCCCAAAGCGGAAGTGGGCGGGTCCTGGCCCCCTTAAGCCCCCTGCCATGCCCAGGGTTGCCCTGGCAACTGTTGCTGGCCCCCAAAGCGGAAGTGGGCGGGTCCTGGCCCCCTTGAGCCCCCTGCCATTCCCAGGGGTTGCCCTGGCAACTGTTACTGGCCCCCAAAGCGGAAGTGGGCGGGTCCTGGCCCCCTTAAGCCCCCTGCCATGCCCAGGGTTGCCCTGGCAACTGTTGCTGGCTCCCAAAGCGGAAGTGGGCGGGTCCTGGCCCCCTTAAGCCCCATTCCATGCCCAGAGTTGCCCTGGCAACTGTTGCTGGCCCCCAAAGCGGAAGTGGGCGGGTCCTGGCCCCCTTAAGCCCCCTGCCTTGCCCAGGGTTGCCCTGGCAACTGTTGCTGGCCCCCAAAGCGGAAGTGGGCGGGTCCTGGCCCCCTTAAGCCCCCTGCCTTGCCCAGGGTTGCCCTGGCAACTGTTGCTGGCCCCCAAAGCGGAAGTGGGCGGGTCCAGGCCCCCTTAAGCCCCCTGCCTTGCCCAGGGTTGCCCTGGCAACTGTTGCTGGCCCCAAAGCGGAAGTGGGCGTGTCCAGGCACCCTTAAGCCCCCTGCCATGCCCAGGGTTGCCCTGGCAACTGTTGCTGGCCCCCAAAGCGGAAGTGGGCGGGTCCAGGCCCCCTTAAGCCCCCTACCATGCCCAGGGTTGCTGGCCCCCAAAGCGGAAGTGGGCGTGTCCAGGCGCCCTTAAGCCCCCTGCCATGCCCAGGGTTGCCCTGGCAACTGTTGCTGGCCCCCAAAGCGGAAGTGGGCGGGTCCAGGCCCTTTAAGCCCCCTGCCATGCCCAGGGTTGCCCTGGCATCTGTTGCTGGCCCCCAAAGCGGAAGTGGGCGGGTCCAGGCACCCTTAAGCCCCCTGCCATGCCCAGGGTAGACCTGGCAACTGTTGCTGGCCCCCAAAGCGGAAGTGGGCGGGTCCAGGCCCCCTTAAGCCCCCTGCCATGCCCAGGGTTGCCCTGGACACTGTTGCTTGCCCCCAAAGCGGAAGTGGGCGGGTCCAGGCCCCCTTAAGCCCCCTGCCATGCCCAGGGTTGCCCTGGCAACTGTTGCTGGCCCCCAAAGCGGAAGTGGGAGGGTCCAGGCCCCTTGAGCCCCCTGCCATGCCCAGGGTTGCCCTGGCAACTGTTGCTGGCCCCCAAAGCGGAAGTGGGCGGGTCCTGGCCCCCTTAAGCCCCCTGCCATGCCCAGGGTTGCCCTGGCAACTGTTGCTGGCCCCCAAAGCGGAAGTGGGCGGGTCCAGGCCCCCTTAAGCCCCCTGCCATGCCCAGGGTTGCCCTGGCAACTGTTGCTGGCCCCCAAAGCGGAAGTGGGCGGGTCCTGGCCCCCTTGAGCCCCCTGCCATGCCCAGGGTTGCCCTGGCAACTGTTACTGGCCCCCAAAGCGGAAGTGGGCGGGTCCTGGCCCCCTTAAGCCCCCTGCCATGCCCAGGGTTGCCCTGGCAACTGTTGCTGGCTCCCAAAGCGGAAGTGGGCGGGTCCTGGCCCCCTTAAGCCCCATTCCATGCCCAGAGTTGCCCTGGCAACTGTTGCTGGCCCCCAAAGCGGAAGTGGGCGGGTCCTGGCCCCCTTAAGCCCCCTGCCTTGCCCAGGGTTGCCCTGGCAACTGTTGCTGGCCCCTAAAGCGGAAGTGGGCGGGTCCAGGCCCCCTTAAGCCCCCTGCCATGCCCAGGGTTGCCCTGGCAACTGTTGCTGGCCCCCAAAGCGGAAGTGGGAGGGTCCAGGCCCCCTTGAGCCCCCTGCCATGCCCAGGGTTGCCCTGGCAACTGTTGCTGGCCCCCAAAGCGGAAGTGGGCGGGTCCTGGCCCCCTTAAGCCCCCTGCCATGCCCAGGGTTGCCCTGGCAACTGTTGCTGGCCCCCAAAGCGGAAGTGGGCGGGTCCTGGCCCCCTTGAGCCCCCTGCCATTCCCAGGGTTGCCCTGGCAACTGTTACTGGCCCCCAAAGCGGAAGTGGGCGGGTCCTGGCCCTCTTAAGCCCCTGCCATGCCCAGGGTTGCCCTGGCAACTGTTGCTGGCTCCCAAAGCGGAAGTGGGCGGGTCCTGGCCCCCTTAAGCCCCATTCCATGCCCAGAGTTGCCCTGGCAACTGTTGCTGGCCCCCAAAGCGGAAGTGGGCGGGTCCTGGCCCCCTTAAGCCCCCTGCCTTGCCCAGGGTTGCCCTGGCAACTGTTGCTGGCCCCTAAAGCGGAAGTGGGCGGGTCCTGGCCCCCTTAAGCCCCCTGCCTTGCCCAGGGTTGCCCTGGCAACTGTTGCTGGCCCCCAAAGCGGAAGTGGGCGGGTCCAGGCCCCCTTAAGCCCCCTGCCTTGCCCAGGGTTGCCCTGGCAACTGTTGCTGGCCCCCAAAGCGGAAGTGGGCGGGTCCAGGCCCCCTTAAGCCCCCTGCCTTGCCCAGGGTTGCCCTGGCAACTGTTGCTGGCCCCCAAAGCGGAAGTGGGCGTGTCCAGGCGCCCTTAAGCCCCCTGCCATGCCCAGGGTTGCCCTGGCAACTGTTGCTGGCCCCCAAAGCGGAAGTGGGCGTGTCCAGGCGCCCTTAAGCCCCCTGCCATGCCCAGGGTTGCCCTGGCAACTGTTGCTGGCCCCCAAAGCGGAAGTGGGCGGGTCCAGGCCCCCTTATTAAGCCCCCTGCCATGCCCAGGGTTGCCCTGGCAACTGTTACTGGCCCCCAAAGCGGAAGTGGGCGGGTCCTGGCCCCCTTAAGCCCCCTGCCATGCCCAGGGTTGCCCTGGCATCTGTTGCTGGCCCCCAAAGCGAAAGTGGGCGGGTCCTGGCGCCCTTAAGCCCCCTGCCATGCCCATGGTTGTCCTGGCAACTGTTGCTGGCCCCCAAAGCGGAAGTGGGCGGGTCCAGGCGCCCTTAAGCCCCTTGCCATGCCCAGGGTTGTCCTGGCAACTGTTGCTGGCCCCCAAAGCGGAAGTGGGCGGGTCCAGGCCCCCTTAAGCCACCTGCCATGCCCAGGGTTGCCCTGGCAACTGTTGCTGGCCCCCAAAGCGGAAGTGGGCGGGTCCAGGCCCCCTTAAGCCCCCTGCCATGCCCAGGGTTGCCCTGGCAACTATTGCTGGCCCCCAAAGCGGAAGTGGGCGGGTCCAGGCCCCCTTAAGCCCCCTGCCATGCCCAGGGTTTCCCTGGCATCTGTTGCTGGCCCCCAAAGCGGAAGTGGGCGGGTCCAGGCGCCCTTAAGCCCCCTGCCATGCCCAGGGTTGTCCTGGCAACTGTTGCTGGCCCCCAAAGCGGAAGTGGGCGGGTCCAGGCCCCCTTAAGCCACCTGCCATGCCCAGGGTTGCCCTGGCAACTGTTGCTGGCCCCCAAAGCGGAAGTGGGCGGGTCCAGGCGCCCTTAAGCCCCCTGCCATGCCCAGGGTTGCCCTGGCAACTGTTGCTGGCCCCCAAAGCGGAAGTGGGCGGGTCCAGGCCCCCTTAAGCCACCAGCCATGCCCAGGGTTGCCCTGGCAACTGTTGCTGGCCCCCAAAGCGGAAGTGGGCGGGTCCAGGCCCCCTTAAGCCCCCTGCCATGCCGAGGGTTGCCCTGGCAACTGTTGCTGGCCCCCAAAGCGGAAGTGGGCGGGTCCAGGCGCCCTTAAGCCCCTGCCATGCCCAGGGTTGTCCTGGCAACTGTTGCTGGCTCCCAAAGCGGAAGTGGGCGGGTCCAGGCCCCCTTAAGCCCCCTGCCATGCCCAGGGTTGCCCTGGCAACTGTTGCTGGCCCCCAAAGCGGAAGTGGGCGGGTCCAGGCCCCCTTAAGCCCCCTGCCATGCCCAGGGTTGCCCTGGCAACTGTTGCTGGCCCCCAAAGCGGAAGTGGGCGGGTCCAGGCCCCCTTAAGCCCCCTGCCATGAACAGGATTGCCCTGGCAACTGTTGCTGGCCCCCAAAGCGGAAGTGGGCGGGTCCAGGCCCACTTAAGCCCCCTGCCATGCCCAAGGTTGCCCTGGCAACTGTTGCTGGCCCCCAAAGCGGAAGTGGGCGGGTCCTGGCCCCCTTAAGCCCCCTGCCTTGCCCAGGGTTGCCCTGGCAACTGTTGCTGGCCCCCAAAGCGGAAAAGGGCGGGTCCTGGCCCCCTTAAGCCCCCTGCCTTGCCCAGGGTTGCCCTGGCAACTGTTGCTGGCCCCCAAAGCGGAAGTGGGCGGGTCCAGGCGCCTTTAAGCCCCCTGCCATGCCCAGGGTTGCCCTGGCAACTGTTGCTGGCCCCCAAAGCGGAAGTGGGCGGGTCCTGGCCCCCTTGAGCCCCCTGCCATGCCCAGGGTTGCCCTGGCAACTGTTGCTGGCCCCCAAAGCGGAAGTGGGCGGGTCCAGGCCCCCTTAAGCCACCAGCCATGCCCAGGGTTGCCCTGGCAACTGTTGCTGGCCCCCAAAGCGGAAGTGGGCGGGTCCAGGCGCCCTTAAGCCCCCTGCCATGCCCAGGGTTGCCCTGGCAACTGTTGCTGGCCCCCAAAGCGGAAGTGGGCGGGTCCAGGCCCCCTTAAGCCCCCTGCCATGCCGAGGGTTGCCCTGGCAACTGTTGCTGGCCCCCAAAGCGGAAGTGGGCGGGTCCAGGCGCCCTTAAGCCCCCTGCCATGCCCAGGGTTGTCCTGGCAACTGTTGCTGGCTCCCAAAGCGGAAGTGGGCGGGTCCAGGCCCCCTTAAGCCCCCTGCCATGCCCAGGGTTGCCCTGGCAACTGTTGCTGGCCCCCAAAGCGGAAGTGGGCGGGTCCAGGCCCCCTTAAGCCCCCTGCCATGAACAGGATTGCCCTGGCAACTGTTGCTGGCCCCCAAAGCGGAAGTGGGCGGGTCCAGGCCCACTTAAGCCCCCTGCCATGCCCAAGGTTGCCCTGGCAACTGTTGCTGGCCCCCAAAGCGGAAGTGGGCGGGTCCTGGCCCCCTTAAGCCCCCTGCCTTGCCCAGGGTTGCCCTGGCAACTGTTGCTGGCCCCCCAAAGCGGAAGTGGGCGGGTCCAGGCCCCCTTAAGCCCCCTGCCATGCCCAGGGTTGCCCTGGCAAATGTTGCTGTCCCCCAAAGCGGAAGTGGGCGGGTCCAGGCCCCCTTAAGCCCCCTGCCATGCCCAGGGTTGCCCTGGCAACTGTTGCTGGCCCCCAAAGCGGAAGTGGGCGGGTCCAGGCCCACTTAAGCCCCCTGCCATGCCCAGGGTTGCCCTGGCATCTGTTGCTGGCCCCCAAAGCGGAAGTGGGCGGGTCCAGGCCCCCTTAAGCCCCCTGCCTTGCCCAGGGTTGCCCTGGCAACTGTTGCTGGCCCCCCAAAGCGGAAAAGGGCGGGTCCTGGCCCCCTTAAGCCCCCTGCCTTGCCCAGGGTTGCCCTGGCAACTGTTGCTGGCCCCCAAAGCGGAAGTGGGCGGGTCCAGGCGCCTTTAAGCCCCCTGCCATGCCCAGGGTTGCCCTGGCAACTGTTGCTGGCCCCCAAAGCGGAAGTGGGCGGGTCCTGGCCCCCTTAAGCCCCCTGCCATGCCCAGGGTTGCCCTGGCAACTGTTGCTGGCCCCCAAAGCGGAAGTGGGCGGGTCCAGGCCCCCTTAAGCCCCCTGCCATGCCCAGGGTTGCCCTGGCAACTGTTGCTGGCCCCCAAAGCGGAAGTGGGCGGGTCCTGGCCCCCTTAAGCCCCCTGCCATGCCCAGGGTTGCCCTGGCAACTGTTGCTGGCCCCCAAAGCGGAAGTGGGCGGGTCCTGGCGCCCTTAAGCCCCCTGCCATGCCCAGGGTTGCCCTGGCAACTGTTGCTGGCCCCCAAAGCGGAAGTGGGCGGGTCCAGGCCCCCTTAAGCCCCCTGCCATGCCCAGGGTTGCCCTGGCAACTGTTGCTGGCCCCCAAAGCGGAAGTGGGCGGGTCCTGGCCCCCTTAAGCCCCCTGCCATGCCCAGGGTTGCCCTGGCAACTGTTGCTGGCCCCCAAAGCGGAAGTGGGCGGGTCCTGGCGCCCTTAAGCCCCCTGCCATGCCCAGGGTTGCCCCTGGCAACTGTTGCTGGCCCCCAAAGCGGAAGTGGGTGGGTCCTGGCCCCCTTAAGCCCCCTGCCATGCCCAGAGTTGCCCTGGCAACTGTTGCTGGCCCCCAAAGCGGAAGTGGGCGGGTCCTGGCCCCCTTAAGCCCCCTGCCTTGCCCAGGGTTGCCCTGGCAACTGTTGCTGGCCCCCAAAGCGGAAGTGGGCGGGTCCTGGCCCCCTTAAGCCCCCTGCCTTGCCCAGGGTTGCCCTGGCAACTGTTGCTGGCCCCCAAAGCGGAAGTGGGCGGGTCCTGGCCCCCTTAAGCCCCCTGCCTTGCCCAGGGTTGCTGGCCCCCAAAGCGGAAGTGGGCGTGTCCAGGCGCCCTTAAGCCCCCTGCCATGCCCAGGGTTGCCCTGGCAACTGTTGCTGGCCCCCAAAGCGGAAGTGGGCGGGTCCAGGCCCTTTAAGCCCCCTGCCATGCCCAGGGTTGCCCTGGCATCTGTTGCTGGCCCCCAAAGCGGAAGTGGGCGGGTCCAGGCGCCCTTAAGCCCCCTGCCATGCCCAGGGTAGACCTGGCAACTGTTGCTGGCCCCCAAAGCGGAAGTGGGCGGGTCCAGGCCCCCTTAAGCCCCCTGCCATGCCCAGGGTTGCCCTGGACACTGTTGCTTGCCCCCAAAGCGGAAGTGGGCGGGTCCAGGCCCCCTTAAGCCCCCTGCCATGCCCAGGGTTGCCCTGGCAACTGTTGCTGGCCCCCAAAGCGGAAGTGGGAGGGTCCAGGCCCCCTTGAGCCCCCTGCCATGCCCAGGGTTGCCCTGGCAACTGTTGCTGGCCCCCAAAGCGGAAGTGGGCGGGTCCAGGCGCCCTTAAGCCCCCTGCCATGCCCAGGGTTGTCCTGGCAACTGTTGCTGGCCCCCAAAGCGGAAGTGGGCGGGTCCAGGCCCCCTTAAGCCCCCTGCCATGCCCAGGGTTGCCCTGGCAACTGTTGCTGGCCCCCAAAGCGGAAGTGGGCGGGTCCAGGCCCCCTTAAGCCCCCTGCCATGCCCAGGGTTGCCCTGGCAAATGTTGCTGGCCCCCAAAGCGGAAGTGGGCGGGTCCAGGCCCCCTTAAGCCCCCTGCCATGCCCAGGGTTGCCCTGGCAACTGTTGCTGGCCCCCAAAGCGGAAGTGGGCGGGTCCAGGCCCCCTTAAGCCCCCTGCCATGCCCAGGATTGCCCTGGCAACTGTTGCTGGCCCCCAAAGCGGAAGTGGGCGGGTCCTGGCCCCCTTAAGCCCCCTGCCATGCCCAGGGTTGCCCTGGCAACTGTTGCTGGCCCCCAAAGCGGAAGTGGGCGGGTCCTGGCCCCCTTAAGCCCCCTGCCTTGCCCAGGGTTGCCCTGGCAACTGTTGCTGGCCCCCAAAGCGGAAGTGGGCGGGTCCTGGCCCCCTTAAGCCCCCTGCCTTGCCCAGGGTTGCCCTGGCAACTGTTGCTGGCCCCCAAAGCGGAAGTGGGCGGGTCCTGGCCCCCTTAAGCCCCCTGCCTTGCCCAGGGTTGCCCTGGCAACTGTTGCTGGCCCCCAAAGCGGAAGTGGGCGGGTCCAGGCCCCCTTAAGCCACCTGCCATGCCCAGGGTTGCCCTGGCAACTGTTGCTGGCCCCCAAAGCGGAAGTGGGCGGGTCCTGGCCCCCTTAAGCCCCCTGTCTTGCCCAGGGTTGCCCTGGCAACTGTTGCTGGCCCCCAAAGCGGAAGTGGGCGGGTCCTGGCCCCCTTAAGCCCCCTGCCTTGCCCAGGGTTGCCCTGGCAACTGTTGCTGGCCCCCAAAGCGGAAGTGGGCGGGTCCAGGCCCCCTTAAGCCCCCTGCCATGCCCAGGGTTTCCCTGGCATCTGTTGCTGGCCCCCAAAGCGGAAGTGGGCGGGTCCAGGCGCCCTTAAGCCCCCTGCCATGCCCATGGTTGCCCTGGCAACTGTTGCTGGCCCCCAAAGCGGAAGTAGGCGGGTCCAGGCCCCCTTAAGCCCCCTGCCATGCCCAGGGTTGCCCTGGCAACTGTTGCTGGCCCCCAAAGCGGAAGTGGGCGGGTCCAGGCGCCCTTAAGCCCCCTGCCATGCCCAGGGTTGCCCTGGCAACTGTTGCTGGCCCCCAAAGCGAAAGTGGGCGGGTCCAGGCCCCCTGAAGCCACCTGCCATGCCCAGGGTTGCCCTGGCAACTGTTGCTGGCCCCCAAAGCGGAAGTGGGCGGGTCCAGGCGCCCTTAAGCCCCCTGCCATGCCCAGGGTTGCCCTGGCAACTGTTGCTGGCCCCCAAAGCGGAAGTGGGCGGGTCCAGGCGCCCTTAAGCCCCCTGCCATGCCCAGGGTTGTCCTGGCAACTGTTGCTGGCCCCCAAAGCGGAAGTGGGCGGGTCCAGGCCCCCTTAAGCCACCTGCCATGCCCAGGGTTGCCCTCGCAACTGATGCTGGCCCCCAAAGCGGAAGTGGGCGGGTCCAGGCGCCCTTAAGCCCCCTGCCATGCCCAGGGTTGCCCTGGCAACTGTTGCTGGCCCCCAAAGCGAAAGTGGGCGGGTCCAGGCCCCCTGAAGCCACCTGCCATGCCCAGGGTTGCCCTGGCAACTGTTGCTGGCCCCCAAAGCGGAAGTGGGCGGGTCCAGGCGCCCTTAAGCCCCCTGCCATGCCCAGGGTTGCCCTGGCAACTGTTGCTGGCCCCCAAAGCGGAAGTGGGCGGGTCCAGGCGCCCTTAAGCCCCCTGCCATGCCCAGGGTTGTCCTGGCAACTGTTGCTGGCCCCCAAAGCGGAAGTGGGCGGGTCCAGGCCCCCTTAAGCCACCTGCCATGCCCAGGGTTGCCCTCGCAACTGATGCTGGCCCCCAAAGCGGAAGTGGGCGGGTCCAGGCGCCCTTAATCCCCCTGCCATGCCCAGGGTTGCCCTGGCAACTGTTGCTGGCCCCCAAAGCGGAAGTGGGCGGGTCCAGGCCCCCTTAAGCCACCTGCCATGCCCAGGGTTGCCCTGGCAACTGTTGCTGGCCCCCAAAGCGGAAGTGGGCGGGTCCTGGCCCCCTTAAGCCCCCTGTCTTGCCCAGGGTTGCCCTGGCAACTGTTGCTGGCCCCCAAAGCGGAAGTGGGCGGGTCCTGGCCCCCTTAAGCCCCCTGCCTTGCCCAGGGTTGCCCTGGCAACTGTTGCTGGCCCCCAAAGCGGAAGTGGGCGGGTCCAGGCCCCCTTAAGCCCCCTGCCATGCCCAGGGTTTCCCTGGCATCTGTTGCTGGCCCCCAAAGCGGAAGTGGGCGGGTCCAGGCGCCCTTAAGCCCCCTGCCATGCCCATGGTTGCCCTGGCAACTGTTGCTGGCCCCCAAAGCGGAAGTAGGCGGGTCCAGGCCCCCTTAAGCCCCCTGCCATGCCCAGGGTTGCCCTGGCAACTGTTGCTGGCCCCCAAAGCGGAAGTGGGCGGGTCCAGGCGCCCTTAAGCCCCCTGCCATGCCCAGGGTTGCCCTGGCAACTGTTGCTGGCCCCCAAAGCGGAAAGTGGGCGGGTCCAGGCCCCCTGAAGCCACCTGCCATGCCCAGGGTTGCCCTGGCAACTGTTGCTGGCCCCCAAAGCGGAAGTGGGCGGGTCCAGGCGCCCTTAAGCCCCCTGCCATGCCCAGGGTTGCCCTGGCAACTGTTGCTGGCCCCCAAAGCGGAAGTGGGCGGGTCCAGGCGCCCTTAAGCCCCCTGCCATGCCCAGGGTTGTCCTGGCAACTGTTGCTGGCCCCCAAAGCGGAAGTGGGCGGGTCCAGGCCCCCTTAAGCCACCTGCCATGCCCAGGGTTGCCCTCGCAACTGATGCTGGCCCCCAAAGCGGAAGTGGGCGGGTCCAGGCGCCCTTAAGCCCCCTGCCATGCCCAGGGTTGCCCTGGCAACTGTTGCTGGCCCCCAAAGCGGAAGTGGGCGGGTCCAGGCCCCCTTAAGCCCCCTGCCATGCCCAGGGTTGCCCTGGCAACTGTTGCTGGCCCCCAAAGCGGAAGTGGGCGGGTCCAGGCGCCCTTAAGCCCCCTGCCATGCCCAGGGTTGTCCTGGCAACTGTTGCTGGCCCCCAAAGCGGAAGTGGGCGGGTCCAGGCCCCCTTAAGCCCCCTGCCATGCCCAGGGTTGCCCTGGCAACTGTTGCTGGCCCCCAAAGCGGAAGTGGGCGGGTCCTGGCCCCCTTTAAGCCCCCTGCCTTGCCCAGGGTTGCCCTGGCAACTGTTGCTGGCCCCCAAAGCGGAAGTGGGCGGGTCCTGGCCCCCTTAAGCCCCCTGCCTTGCCCAGGGTTGCCCTGGCAACTGTTGCTGGCCCCCAAAGCGGAAGTGGGCGGGTCCTGGCCCCCTTAAGCCCCCTGCCATGCCCAGGGTTGCCCTGGCAACTGTTGCTGGCCCCCAAAGCGGAAGTGGGCGGGTCCAGGCCCCCTTAAGCCCCCTGCCATGCCCAGGGTTTCCCTGGCATCTGTTGCTGGCCCCCAAAGCGGAAGTGGGCGGGTCCAGGCGCCCTTAAGCCCCCTGCCATGCCCATGGTTGCCCTGGCAACTGTTGCTGGCCCCCAAAGCGGAAGTGGGCGGGTCCAGGCCCCCTTAAGCCCCCTGCCATGCCCAGGGTTGCCCTGGCAACTGTTGCTGGCCCCCAAAGATGAAGTGGGCGGGTCCAGGCCCACTTAAGCCCCCTGACATGCCCAAGGTTGCCCTGGCAACTGTTGCTGGCCCCCAAAGCGGAAGTGGGCGGGTCCTGGCCCCCTTAAGCCCCCTGCCTTGCCCAGGGTTGCCCTGGCAACTGTTGCTGGCCCCCAAAGCGGAAAAGGGGCGGGTCCTGGCCCCCTTAAGCCCCCTGCCATGACCAGGGTTGCCCTGGCAACTGTTGCTGGCCCCCAAAGCGGAAGTGGGCGGGTTCTGGCCCCCTTAATCCCCCTGTCATGCCCAGAGTTGCCCTGGCAACTGTTGCTGGCCCCCAAAGCGGAAGTGGGCGGGTCCTGGCCCCCTTAAGCCCCCTGCCATGAACAGGATTGCCCTGGCAACTGTTGCTGGCCCCCAAAGCGGAAGTGGGCGGGTCCAGGCCCACTTAAGCCCCCTGCCATGCCCAAGGTTGCCCTGGCAACTGTTGCTGGCCCCCAAAGCGGAAGTGGGCGGGTCCTGGCCCCCTTAAGCCCCCTGCCTTGCCCAGGGTTGCCCTGGCAACTGTTGCTGGCCCCCCAAAGCGGAAGTGGGCGGGTCCAGGCCCCCTTAAGCCCCCTGCCATGCCCAGGGTTGCCCTGGCAAATGTTGCTGTCCCCCAAAGCGGAAGTGGGCGGGTCCAGGCCCCCTTAAGCCCCCTGCCATGCCCAGGGTTGCCCTGGCAACTGTTGCTGGCCCCCAAAGCGGAAGTGGGCGGGTCCAGGCCCACTTAAGCCCCCTGCCATGCCCAGGGTTGCCCTGGCATCTGTTGCTGGCCCCCAAAGCGGAAGTGGGCGGGTCCAGGCCCCCTTAAGCCCCCTGCCTTGCCCAGGGTTGCCCTGGCAACTGTTGCTGGCCCCCCAAAGCGGAAAAGGGCGGGTCCTGGCCCCCTTAAGCCCCCTGCCTTGCCCAGGGTTGCCCTGGCAACTGTTGCTGGCCCCCAAAGCGGAAGTGGGCGGGTCCAGGCGCCTTTAAGCCCCCTGCCATGCCCAGGGTTGCCCTGGCAACTGTTGCTGGCCCCCAAAGCGGAAGTGGGCGGGTCCTGGCCCCCTTAAGCCCCCTGCCATGCCCAGGGTTGCCCTTGGCAACTGTTGCTGGCCCCCAAAGCGGAAGTGGGCGGGTCCAGGCCCCTTAAGCCCCCTGCCATGCCCAGGGTTGCCCTGGCAACTGTTGCTGGCCCCCAAAGCGGAAGTGGGCGGGTCCTGGCCCCCTTAAGCCCCCTGCCATGCCCAGGGTTGCCCTGGCAACTGTTGCTGGCCCCCAAAGCGGAAGTGGGCGGGTCCTGGCGCCCTTAAGCCCCCTGCCATGCCCAGGGTTGCCCTGGCAACTGTTGCTGGCCCCCAAAGCGGAAGTGGGCGGGTCCAGGCCCCCTTAAGCCCCCTGCCATGCCCAGGGTTGCCCTGGCAACTGTTGCTGGCCCCCAAAGCGGAAGTGGGCGGGTCCTGGCCCCCTTAAGCCCCCTGCCATGCCCAGGGTTGCCCTGGCAACTGTTGCTGGCCCCCAAAGCGGAAGTGGGCGGGTCCTGGCGCCCTTAAGCCCCCTGCCATGCCCAGGGTTGCCCTGGCAACTGTTGCTGGCCCCCAAAGCGGAAGTGGGTGGGTCCTGGCCCCCTTAAGCCCCCTGCCATGCCCAGAGTTGCCCTGGCAACTGTTGCTGGCCCCCAAAGCGGAAGTGGGCGGGTCCTGGCCCCCTTAAGCCCCCTGCCTTGCCCAGGGTTGCCCTGGCAACTGTTGCTGGCCCCCAAAGCGGAAGTGGGCGGGTCCTGGCCCCCTTAAGCCCCCTGCCTTGCCCAGGGTTGCCCTGGCAACTGTTGCTGGCCCCCAAAGCGGAAGTGGGCGGGTCCTGGCCCCCTTAAGCCCCCTGCCTTGCCCAGGGTTGCTGGCCCCCAAAGCGGAAGTGGGCGTGTCCAGGCGCCCTTAAGCCCCCTGCCATGCCCAGGGTTGCCCTGGCAACTGTTGCTGGCCCCCAAAGCGGAAGTGGGCGGGTCCAGGCCCTTTAAGCCCCCTGCCATGCCCAGGGTTGCCCTGGCATCTGTTGCTGGCCCCCAAAGCGGAAGTGGGCGGGTCCAGGCGCCCTTAAGCCCCCTGCCATGCCCAGGGTAGACCTGGCAACTGTTGCTGGCCCCCAAAGCGGAAGTGGGCGGGTCCAGGCCCCCTTAAGCCCCCTGCCATGCCCAGGGTTGCCCTGGACACTGTTGCTTGCCCCCAAAGCGGAAGTGGGCGGGTCCAGGCCCCCTTAAGCCCCCTGCCATGCCCAGGGTTGCCCTGGCAACTGTTGCTGGCCCCCAAAGCGGAAGTGGGAGGGTCCAGGCCCCCTTGAGCCCCCTGCCATGCCCAGGGTTGCCCTGGCAACTGTTGCTGGCCCCCAAAGCGGAAGTGGGCGGGTCCAGGCGCCCTTAAGCCCCCTGCCATGCCCAGGGTTGTCCTGGCAACTGTTGCTGGCCCCCAAAGCGGAAGTGGGCGGGTCCAGGCCCCCTTAAGCCCCCTGCCATGCCCAGGGTTGCCCTGGCAACTGTTGCTGGCCCCCAAAGCGGAAGTGGGCGGGTCCAGGCCCCCTTAAGCCCCCTGCCATGCCCAGGGTTGCCCTGGCAAATGTTGCTGGCCCCCAAAGCGGAAGTGGGCGGGTCCAGGCCCCCTTAAGCCCCCTGCCATGCCCAGGGTTGCCCTGGCAACTGTTGCTGGCCCCCAAAGCGGAAGTGGGCGGGTCCAGGCCCCCTTAAGCCCCCTGCCATGCCCAGGATTGCCCTGGCAACTGTTGCTGGCCCCCAAAGCGGAAGTGGGCGGGTCCTGGCCCCCTTAAGCCCCCTGCCATGCCCAGGGTTGCCCTGGCAACTGTTGCTGGCCCCCAAAGCGGAAGTGGGCGGGTCCTGGCCCCCTTAAGCCCCCTGCCTTGCCCAGGGTTGCCCTGGCAACTGTTGCTGGCCCCCAAAGCGGAAGTGGGCGGGTCCTGGCCCCCTTAAGCCCCCTGCCTTGCCCAGGGTTGCCCTGGCAACTGTTGCTGGCCCCCAAAGCGGAAGTGGGCGGGTCCTGGCCCCCTTAAGCCCCCTGCCTTGCCCAGGGTTGCCCTGGCAACTGTTGCTGGCCCCCAAAGCGGAAGTGGGCGGGTCCAGGCCCCCTTAAGCCACCTGCCATGCCCAGGGTTGCCCTGGCAACTGTTGCTGGCCCCCAAAGCGGAAGTGGGCGGGTCCTGGCCCCCTTAAGCCCCCTGTCTTGCCCAGGGTTGCCCTGGCAACTGTTGCTGGCCCCCAAAGCGGAAGTGGGCGGGTCCTGGCCCCCTTAAGCCCCCTGCCTTGCCCAGGGTTGCCCTGGCAACTGTTGCTGGCCCCCAAAGCGGAAGTGGGCGGGTCCAGGCCCCCTTAAGCCCCCTGCCATGCCCAGGGTTTCCCTGGCATCTGTTGCTGGCCCCCAAAGCGGAAGTGGGCGGGTCCAGGCGCCCTTAAGCCCCCTGCCATGCCCATGGTTGCCCTGGCAACTGTTGCTGGCCCCCAAAGCGGAAGTAGGCGGGTCCAGGCCCCCTTAAGCCCCCTGCCATGCCCAGGGTTGCCCTGGCAACTGTTGCTGGCCCCCAAAGCGGAAGTGGGCGGGTCCAGGCGCCCTTAAGCCCCCTGCCATGCCCAGGGTTGCCCTGGCAACTGTTGCTGGCCCCCAAAGCGAAAGTGGGCGGGTCCAGGCCCCCTGAAGCCACCTGCCATGCCCAGGGTTGCCCTGGCAACTGTTGCTGGCCCCCAAAGCGGAAGTGGGCGGGTCCAGGCGCCCTTAAGCCCCCTGCCATGCCCAGGGTTGCCCTGGCAACTGTTGCTGGCCCCCAAAGCGGAAGTGGGCGGGTCCAGGCGCCCTTAAGCCCCCTGCCATGCCCAGGGTTGTCCTGGCAACTGTTGCTGGCCCCCAAAGCGGAAGTGGGCGGGTCCAGGCCCCCTTAAGCCACCTGCCATGCCCAGGGTTGCCCTCGCAACTGATGCTGGCCCCCAAAGCGGAAGTGGGCGGGTCCAGGCGCCCTTAAGCCCCCTGCCATGCCCAGGGTTGCCCTGGCAACTGTTGCTGGCCCCCAAAGCGAAAGTGGGCGGGTCCAGGCCCCCTGAAGCCACCTGCCATGCCCAGGGTTGCCCTGGCAACTGTTGCTGGCCCCCAAAGCGGAAGTGGGCGGGTCCAGGCGCCCTTAAGCCCCCTGCCATGCCCAGGGTTGCCCTGGCAACTGTTGCTGGCCCCCAAAGCGGAAGTGGGCGGGTCCAGGCGCCCTTAAGCCCCCTGCCATGCCCAGGGTTGTCCTGGCAACTGTTGCTGGCCCCCAAAGCGGAAGTGGGCGGGTCCAGGCCCCCTTAAGCCACCTGCCATGCCCAGGGTTGCCCTCGCAACTGATGCTGGCCCCCAAAGCGGAAGTGGGCGGGTCCAGGCGCCCTTAATCCCCCTGCCATGCCCAGGGTTGCCCTGGCAACTGTTGCTGGCCCCCAAAGCGGAAGTGGGCGGGTCCAGGCCCCCTTAAGCCACCTGCCATGCCCAGGGTTGCCCTGGCAACTGTTGCTGGCCCCCAAAGCGGAAGTGGGCGGGTCCTGGCCCCCTTAAGCCCCCTGTCTTGCCCAGGGTTGCCCTGGCAACTGTTGCTGGCCCCCAAAGCGGAAGTGGGCGGGTCCTGGCCCCCTTAAGCCCCCTGCCTTGCCCAGGGTTGCCCTGGCAACTGTTGCTGGCCCCCAAAGCGGAAGTGGGCGGGTCCAGGCCCCCTTAAGCCCCCTGCCATGCCCAGGGTTTCCCTGGCATCTGTTGCTGGCCCCCAAAGCGGAAGTGGGCGGGTCCAGGCGCCCTTAAGCCCCCTGCCATGCCCATGGTTGCCCTGGCAACTGTTGCTGGCCCCCAAAGCGGAAGTAGGCGGGTCCAGGCCCCCTTAAGCCCCCTGCCATGCCCAGGGTTGCCCTGGCAACTGTTGCTGGCCCCCAAAGCGGAAGTGGGCGGGTCCAGGCGCCCTTAAGCCCCCTGCCATGCCCAGGGTTGCCCTGGCAACTGTTGCTGGCCCCCAAAGCGAAAGTGGGCGGGTCCAGGCCCCCTGAAGCCACCTGCCATGCCCAGGGTTGCCCTGGCAACTGTTGCTGGCCCCCAAAGCGGAAGTGGGCGGGTCCAGGCGCCCTTAAGCCCCCTGCCATGCCCAGGGTTGCCCTGGCAACTGTTGCTGGCCCCCAAAGCGGAAGTGGGCGGGTCCAGGCGCCCTTAAGCCCCCTGCCATGCCCAGGGTTGTCCTGGCAACTGTTGCTGGCCCCCAAAGCGGAAGTGGGCGGGTCCAGGCCCCCTTAAGCCACCTGCCATGCCCAGGGTTGCCCTCGCAACTGATGCTGGCCCCCAAAGCGGAAGTGGGCGGGTCCAGGCGCCCTTAAGCCCCCTGCCATGCCCAGGGTTGCCCTGGCAACTGTTGCTGGCCCCCAAAGCGGAAGTGGGCGGGTCCAGGCCCCCTTAAGCCCCCTGCCATGCCCAGGGTTGCCCTGGCAACTGTTGCTGGCCCCCAAAGCGGAAGTGGGCGGGTCCAGGCGCCCTTAAGCCCCCTGCCATGCCCAGGGTTGTCCTGGCAACTGTTGCTGGCCCCCAAAGCGGAAGTGGGCGGGTCCAGGCCCCCTTAAGCCCCCTGCCATGCCCAGGGTTGCCCTGGCAACTGTTGCTGGCCCCCAAAGCGGAAGTGGGCGGGTCCTGGCCCCCTTAAGCCCCCTGCCTTGCCCAGGGTTGCCCTGGCAACTGTTGCTGGCCCCCAAAGCGGAAGTGGGCGGGTCCTGGCCCCCTTAAGCCCCCTGCCTTGCCCAGGGTTGCCCTGGCAACTGTTGCTGGCCCCCAAAGCGGAAGTGGGCGGGTCCTGGCCCCCTTAAGCCCCCTGCCATGCCCAGGGTTGCCCTGGCAACTGTTGCTGGCCCCCAAAGCGGAAGTGGGCGGGTCCAGGCCCCCTTAAGCCCCCTGCCATGCCCAGGGTTTCCCTGGCATCTGTTGCTGGCCCCCAAAGCGGAAGTGGGCGGGTCCAGGCGCCCTTAAGCCCCCTGCCATGCCCATGGTTGCCCTGGCAACTGTTGCTGGCCCCCAAAGCGGAAGTGGGCGGGTCCAGGCCCCCTTAAGCCCCCTGCCATGCCCAGGGTTGCCCTGGCAACTGTTGCTGGCCCCCAAAGATGAAGTGGGCGGGTCCAGGCCCACTTAAGCCCCCTGACATGCCCAAGGTTGCCCTGGCAACTGTTGCTGGCCCCCAAAGCGGAAGTGGGCGGGTCCTGGCCCCCTTAAGCCCCCTGCCTTGCCCAGGGTTGCCCTGGCAACTGTTGCTGGCCCCCAAAGCGGAAAAGGGCGGGTCCTGGCCCCCTTAAGCCCCCTGCCATGACCAGGGTTGCCCTGGCAACTGTTGCTGGCCCCCAAAGCGGAAGTGGGCGGGTTCTGGCCCCCTTAATCCCCCTGTCATGCCCAGAGTTGCCCTGGCAACTGTTGCTGGCCCCCAAAGCGGAAGTGGGCGGGTCCTGGCCCCCTTAAGCCCCCTGCCTTGCCCAGGGTTGCCCTGGCAACTGTTGCTGGCCCCCAAAGCGGAAGTGGGCGGGTCCTGGCCCCCTTAAGCCCCCTGCCTTGCCCAGGGTTGCCCTGGCAACTGTTGCTGGCCCCCAAAGCGGAAGTGGGCGGGTCCAGGCCCCCTTAAGCCCCCTGCCATGCCCAGGGTTGCCCTGGCATCTGTTGCTGGCCCCCAAAGCGGAAGTGGGCGGGTCCAGGCGCCCTTAAGTCCCCTGCCATGCCCATGGTTGCCGTGGCAACTGTTGCTGGCCCCCAAAGCGGAAGTGGGCGGGTCCAGGCCCCCTTAAGCCCCCTGCCATGCCCAGGGTTGCCCTGGCAACTGTTGCTGGCCCCCAAAGCGGAAGTGGGCGGGTCCAGGCGCCCTTAAGCCCCCTGCCATGCCCAGGGTTGCCCTGGCAACTGTTGCTGGCCCCCAAAGCGGAAGTGGGCGGGTCCAGGCCCCCTTAAGCCACCTGCCATGCCCAGGGTTGCCCTGGCAACTGTTGCTGGCCCCCAAAGCAGAAGTGGGCGGGTCCAGGCGCCCTTAAGCCCCCTGCCATGCCCAGGGTTGCCCTGGCATCTGTTGCTGGCCCACAAAGCGGAAGTGGGCGGGTCCAGGCGCCCTTAAGCCCCCTGCCATGCCCATGGTTGCCCTGGCAACTGTTGCTGGCCCCCAAAGCGGAAGTGGGCGGGTCCAGGCCCCCTTAAGCCCCCTGCCATGCCCAGAGTTGCCCTGGCAACTGTTGCTGGCCCCCAAAGCGGAAGTGGGCGGGTCCAGGCCCCCTTCAGCCCCCTGCCATGCCCATGGTTGCCCTGGACACTGTTGCTGGCCCCCAAAGCGGAAGTGGGCGGGTCCAGGCCCCCTTAAGCCCCCTGCCATGCCCAGGGTAGACCTGGCAACTGTTGCTGGCCCCCAAAGCGGAAGTGGGCGGGTCCAGGCCCCCTTAAGCCCCCTGCCATGCCCAGGGTTGCCCTAAACACTGTTGCTTGCCCCCAAAGCGGAAGTGGGCGGGTCCAGGCCCCCTTCAGCCCCCTGCCATGCCCATGGTTGCCCTGGACACTGTTGCTGGCCCCCAAAGCGGAAGTGGGCGGGTCCATGCCCCCTTAAGCCCCCTGCCATGCCCAGGGTAGACCTGGCAACTGTTGCTGGCCCCCAAAGCGGAAGTGGGCGGGTCCAGGCCCCCTTAAGCCCCCTGCCATGCCCAGGGTTGCCCTGGACACTGTTGCTTGCCCCCAAAGCGGAAGTGGGCGGGTCCAGGCCCCCTTAAGCCCCCTGCCATGCCCAGGGTTGCCCTGGCAACTGTTGCTGGCCCCCAAAGCGGAAGTGGGCGGGTCCAGGCCCCCTTAAGCCCCCTGCCATGCACAGGGTTGCCCTGGCAACTGTTGCTGGCCCCCAAAGCGGAAGTGGGCGGGTCCAGGCCCCCTTAAGCCCCCTGTTATGCCCAGGGTTGCCCTGGCAACTGTTGCTGGCCCCCAAAGCGGAAGTGGGCGGGTCCTGGCCCCCTTAAGCCCTCTGCCTTGCCCAGGGTTGCCCTGGCAACTGTTACTGGCCCCCAAAGCGGAAAAGGGCGGGTCCAGGCCCCCTTAAGCCCCCTGCCATGCCCAGGGTTGCCCTGGCAACTGTTGCTGGCCCCCAAAGCGGAAGTGGGCGGGTCCAGGCCCCCTTAAGCCCCCTGTTATGCCCAAGGTTGCCCTGGCAACTGTTGCTGGCCCCCAAAGCGGAAGTGGGCGGGTCCTGGCCCCCTTAAGCCCCCTGCCTTGCCCAGGGTTGCCCTGGCAACTGTTACTGGCCCCCAAAGCGGAAAAGGGCGGGTCCAGGCCCCCTTAAGCCCCCTGCCATGCCCAGGGTTGCCCTGGCAACTGTTGCTGGCCCCCAAAGCGGAAGTGGGCGGGTCCAGGCCCCCTTAAGCCCCCTGCCATGCCCAGGGTTGCCCTGGCAACTGTTGCTGGCCCCAAAAGCGGAAGTGGGCGGGTCCAGGCCCCCTTAAGCCCCCTGCCATGCCCAGGGTTGCCCTGGCAACTATTGCTGGCCCCCAAAGCGGAAGTGGGTGGGTCCAGGCCCCCTTAAGCCCCCTGCCATGCCCAGGGTTGCCCTGGCAACTGTTGCTGGCCCCCAAAGCGGAAGTGGGCGGGTCCAGGCCCCCTTAAGCCCCCAGCCATGCCCAGGGTTGCCCTGGCAACTGTTGCTGGCCCCAAAAGCGGAAGTGGGCGGGTCCAGGCCCCCTTAAGCCCCCTGCCATGCCCAGGGTTGCCCTGGCAACTGTTGCTGGCCCCCAAAGCGGAAGTGGGCGGGTCCAGGCCCCCTTAAGCCCCCAGCCATGCCCAGGGTTGCCCTGGCAACTGTTGCTGGCCCCAAAAGCGGAAGTGGGCGGGTCCAGGCCCCCTTAAGCCCCCTGCCATGCCCAGGGTTGCCCTGGCAACTGTTGCTGGCCCCCAAAGCGGAAGTGGGCGGGTACAGGCCCCCTTAAGCCCCCTGCCATGCCCAGGATTGCCCTGGCAACTGTTGCTGGCCCCCAAAGCGGAAGTGGGCGGGTCCAGGCCCCCTTAAGCCCCCTGCCATGCACAGGGTTGCCCTGGCAACTGTTGCTGGCCCCCAAAGCGGAAGTGGGCGGGTCCAGGCCCCCTTAAGCCCCCTGTCATGCACAGGGTTGCCCTGGCAACTGTTACTGGCCTACAAAGCGGAAGTGGGCGGGTCCTGGCCCCCTTAAGCCCCCTGCCATGCCCAGGATTGCCCTGGCAACTGTTGCTGGCCCCCAAAGCGGAAGTGGGCGGGTCCAGGCCCCCTTAAGCTCCCTGCCATGCACAGGATTGCCCTGGCAACTGTTGCTGGCCCCCAAAGCGGAAGTGGGCGGGTCCAGGCCCCCTTAAGCCCCCTGCCATGCACAGGGTTGCCCTGGCAACTGTTGCTGGCCCCCAAAGCGGAAGTGGGCGGGTCCAGGCCCCCTTAAGCCCCCTGTCATGCACAGGGTTGCCCTGGCAACTGTTGCTGGCCCCCAAAGCGGAAGTGGGCGGGTCCAGGCCCCCTTAAGCCCCCTGCCATGCCCAGGGTTGCCCTGGCAACTGTTGCTGGCCCCAAAAGCGGAAGTGGGCGGGTCCAGGCCCCCTTAAGCCCCCTGCCATGCCCAGGGTTGCCCTGGCAACTGTTGCTGGCCCCCAAAGCGGAAGTGGGCGGGTCCAGGCCCCCTTAAGCCCCCTGCCATGCCCAGGGTTGCCCTGGCAACTGTTGCTGGCCCCCAAAGCGGAAGTGGGCGGGTCCAGGCGCCCTTAAGCCCCCTGCCATGCCCAGGGTTGTCCTGGCAACTGTTGCTGGCCCCCAAAGTGGAAGTGGGCGGGTCCAGGCCCCCTTAAGCCCCCTGCCATGCCCAGGGTTGCCCTGGCAACTGTTGCTGGCCCCCAAAGCGGAAGTGGGCGGGTCCAGGCGCCCTTAAGCCCCCTGCCATGCCCAGGTTTGTCTTGGCAACTGTTTGCTGGCTCCCAAAGCGGAAGTGGGCGGGTCCAGGCGCCCTTAAGCCCCCTGCCATGCCCAGGGTTGTCCTGGCAACTGTTGCTGGCCCCCAAAGCGGAAGTGGGCGGGTCCTGGCGCACTTAAGCCCCCTGCCATACCCAATGTTGCCCTGGCATCTGTTGCTGGCCCCCAAAGCGGAAGTGGGCGGGTCCAGGCCCCCTTAAGCCCCATGCCATGCACAGGGTTGCCTGGCAACTGTTGCTGGCCTACAAAGCGGTAGTGGGCGGGTCCTGGCCCCCTTAAGCCCCCTGCCATGCCCAGGGTTGCCCTGGCAACTGTTGCTGGCCCCCAAAGCGGAAGTGGGCGGGTCCAGGCCCCCTTAAGCCCCCTGCCATGCCCAGGGTTGCCCTGGCAACTGTTGCTGGCCCCCAAAGCGGAAGTGGGCGGGTCCAGGCCCCCTTCAGCCCCCTGCCATGCCCATGGTTTCCCTGGACACTGTTGCTGGCCCCCAAAGCGGAAGTGGGCGGGTCCAGGACCCCTTAAGCCCCCTGCCATGCCCAGGGTAGACCTGGCAACTGTTGCTGGCCCCCAAAGCGAAAGTGGGCGGGTCCAGGCCCCCTTAAGCCCCCTGCCATGCCCAGGGTTGCCCTGTACACTGTTGCTGGCCCCCAAAGCGGAAGTGGGCGGGTCCAGGCCCCCTTAAGCCCCCTGCCATGCCCAGGGTTGCCCTGGCAACTGTTGCTGGCCCCCAAAGCGGAAGTGGGCGGTTCCAGGCCCCCTTAAGCCCCCTGCCATGCCCAGGGTTGCCCTGGCAACTGTTGCTGGCCCCCAAAGCGGAAGTGGGCGGGTCCTGGCCCCCTTAAGCCCCCTGCCTTGCCCAGGGTTGCCCTGGCAACTGTTGCTGGCCCCCAAAGCGGAAGTGGGCGGGTCCAGGGACCCTTAAGCCCCCTGCCATGCCGAGGGTTGCCCTGGCAACTGTTGCTGGCCCCCAAAGCGGAAGTGGGCGGGTCCAGGCCCCCTTAAGCCCCCTGCCATGCCGAGGGTTGCCCTGGCAACTGTTGCTGGCCCCCAAAGCGGAAGTGGGCGGGTCCAGGCGCCCTTAAGCCCCCTGCCATGCCCAGGTTTGTCTTGGCAACTGTTGCTGGCTCCCAAAGCGGAAGTGGGCGGGTCCAGGCGCCCTTAAGCCCCCTGCCATGCCCAGGGTTGTCCTGGCAACTGTTGCTGGCCCCCAAAGCGGAAGTGGGCGGGTCCTGGCGCACTTAAGCCCCCTGCCATACCCAATGTTGCCCTGGCAACTGTTGCTGGCTCCCAAAGCGGAAGTGGGCGGGTCCTGGCCCCCTTAAGCCCCATTCCATGCCCAGAGTTGCCCTGGCAACTGTTGCTGGCCCCCAAAGCGGAAGTGGGCGGGTCCTGGCCCCCTTAAGCCCCCTGCCTTGCCCAGGGTTGCCCTGGCAACTGTTGCTGGCCCCCAAAGCGGAAGTGGGCGGGTCCTGGCCCCCTTAAGCCCCCTGCCTTGCCCAGGGTTGCCCTGGCAACTGTTGCTGGCCCCCAAAGCGGAAGTGGGCGGGTCCAGGCCCCCTTAAGCCCCCTGCCTTGCCCAGGGTTGCCCTGGCAACTGTTGCTGGCCCCCAAAGCGGAAGTGGGCGTGTCCAGGCACCCTTAAGCCCCCTGCCATGCCCAGGGTTGCCCTGGCAACTGTTGCTGGCCCCCAAAGCGGAAGTGGGCGGGTCCAGGCCCCCTTAAGCCCCCTACCATGCCCAGGGTTGCTGGCCCCCAAAGCGGAAGTGGGCGTGTCCAGGCGCCCTTAAGCCCCCTGCCATGCCCAGGGTTGCCCTGGCAACTGTTGCTGGCCCCCAAAGCGGAAGTGGGCGGGTCCAGGCCCTTTAAGCCCCCTGCCATGCCCAGGGTTGCCCTGGCATCTGTTGCTGGCCCCCAAAGCGGAAGTGGGCGGGTCCAGGCGCCCTAAGCCCCCTGCCATGCCCAGGGTAGACCTGGCAACTGTTGCTGGCCCCCAAAGCGGAAGTGGGCGGGTCCAGGCCCCCTTAAGCCCCCTGCCATGCCCAGGGTTGCCCTGGACACTGTTGCTTGCCCCCAAAGCGGAAGTGGGCGGGTCCAGGCCCCCTTAAGCCCCCTGCCATGCCCAGGGTTGCCCTGGCAACTGTTGCTGGCCCCCAAAGCGGAAGTGGGAGGGTCCAGGCCCCCTTGAGCCCCCTGCCATGCCCAGGGTTGCCCTGGCAACTGTTGCTGGCCCCCAAAGCGGAAGTGGGCGGGTCCTGGCCCCCTTAAGCCCCCTGCCATGCCCAGGGTTGCCCTGGCAACTGTTGCTGGCCCCCAAAGCGGAAGTGGGCGGGTCCAGGCCCCCTTAAGCCCCCTGCCATGCCCAGGGTTGCCCTGGCAACTGTTGCTGGCCCCCAAAGCGGAAGTGGGCGGGTCCTGGCCCCCTTGAGCCCCCTGCCATGCCCAGGGTTGCCCTGGCAACTGTTACTGGCCCCCAAAGCGGAAGTGGGCGGGTCCTGGCCCCCTTAAGCCCCCTGCCATGCCCAGGGTTGCCCTGGCAACTGTTGCTGGCTCCCAAAGCGGAAGTGGGCGGGTCCTGGCCCCCTTAAGCCCCATTCCATGCCCAGAGTTGCCCTGGCAACTGTTGCTGGCCCCCAAAGCGGAAGTGGGCGGGTCCTGGCCCCCTTAAGCCCCCTGCCTTGCCCAGGGTTGCCCTGGCAACTGTTGCTGGCCCCTAAAGCGGAAGTGGGCGGGTCCAGGCCCCCTTAAGCCCCCTGCCATGCCCAGGGTTGCCCTGGCAACTGTTGCTGGCCCCCAAAGCGGAAGTGGGAGGGTCCAGGCCCCCTTGAGCCCCCTGCCATGCCCAGGGTTGCCCTGGCAACTGTTGCTGGCCCCCAAAGCGGAAGTGGGCGGGTCCTGGCCCCCTTAAGCCCCCTGCCATGCCCAGGGTTGCCCTGGCAACTGTTGCTGGCCCCCAAAGCGGAAGTGGGCGGGTCCTGGCCCCCTTGAGCCCCCTGCCATTCCCAGGGTTGCCCTGGCAACTGTTACTGGCCCCCAAAGCGGAAGTGGGCGGGTCCTGGCCCCCTTAAGCCCCCTGCCATGCCCAGGGTTGCCCTGGCAACTGTTGCTGGCTCCCAAAGCGGAAGTGGGCGGGTCCTGGCCCCCTTAAGCCCCATTCCATGCCCAGAGTTGCCCTGGCAACTGTTGCTGGCCCCCAAAGCGGAAGTGGGCGGGTCCTGGCCCCCTTAAGCCCCCTGCCTTGCCCAGGGTTGCCCTGGCAACTGTTGCTGGCCCCTAAAGCGGAAGTGGGCGGGTCCTGGCCCCCTTAAGCCCCCTGCCTTGCCCAGGGTTGCCCTGGCAACTGTTGCTGGCCCCCAAAGCGGAAGTGGGCGGGTCCAGGCCCCCTTAAGCCCCCTGCCTTGCCCAGGGTTGCCCTGGCAACTGTTGCTGGCCCCCAAAGCGGAAGTGGGCGTGTCCAGGCGCCCTTAAGCCCCCTGCCATGCCCAGGGTTGCCCTGGCAACTGTTGCTGGCCCCCAAAGCGGAAGTGGGCGTGTCCAGGCGCCCTTAAGCCCCCTGCCATGCCCAGGGTTGCCCTGGCAACTGTTGCTGGCCCCCAAAGCGGAAGTGGGCGGGTCCAGGCCCCCTTAAGCCCCCTGCCATGCCCAGGGTTGCCCTGGCAACTGTTACTGGCCCCCAAAGCGGAAGTGGGCGGGTCCTGGCCCCCTTAAGCCCCCTGCCATGCCCAGGGTTGCCCTGGCATCTGTTGCTGGCCCCCAAAGCGAAAGTGGGCGGGTCCTGGCGCCGTTAAGCCCCCTGCCATGCCCATGGTTGTCCTGGCAACTGTTGCTGGCCCCCAAAGCGGAAGTGGGCGGGTCTAGGCGCCCTTAAGCCCCTTGCCATGCCCAGGGTTGTCCTGGCAACTGTTGCTGGCCCCCAAAGCGGAAGTGGGCGGGTCCAGGCCCCCTTAAGCCACCTGCCATGCCCAGGGTTGCCCTGGCAACTGTTGCTGGCCCCCAAAGCGGAAGTGGGCGGGTCCAGGCCCCCTTAAGCCACCTGCCATGCCCAGGGTTGCCCTGGCAACTATTGCTGGCCCCCAAAGCGGAAGTGGGCGGGTCCAGGCCCCCTTAAGCCCCCTGCCATGCCCAGGGTTTCCCTGGCATCTGTTGCTGGCCCCCAAAGCGGAAGTGGGCGGGTCCAGGCGCCCTTAAGCCCCCTGCCATGCCCAGGGTTGTCCTGGCAACTGTTGCTGGCCCCCAAAGCGGAAGTGGGCGGGTCCAGGCCCCCTTAAGCCACCTGCCATGCCCAGGGTTGCCCTGGCAACTGTTGCTGGCCCCCAAAGCGGAAGTGGGCGGGTCCAGGCGCCCTTAAGCCCCCTGCCATGCCCAGGGTTGCCCTGGCAACTGTTGCTGGCCCCCAAAGCGGAAGTGGGCGGGTCCAGGCCCCCTTAAGCCACCAGCCATGCCCAGGGTTGCCCTGGCAACTGTTGCTGGCCCCCAAAGCGGAAGTGGGCGGGTCCAGGCCCCCTTAAGCCCCCTGCCATGCCGAGGGTTGCCCTGGCAACTGTTGCTGGCCCCCAAAGCGGAAGTGGGCGGGTCCAGGCGCCCTTAAGCCCCCTGCCATGCCCAGGGTTGTCCTGGCAACTGTTGCTGGCTCCCAAAGCGGAAGTGGGCGGGTCCAGGCCCCCTTAAGCCCCCTGCCATGCCCAGGGTTGCCCTGGCAACTGTTGCTGGCCCCCAAAGCGGAAGTGGGCGGGTCCAGGCCCCCTTAAGCCCCCTGCCATGCCCAGGGTTGCCCTGGCAACTGTTGCTGGCCCCCAAAGCGGAAGTGGGCGGGTCCAGGCCCCCTTAAGCCCCCTGCCATGAACAGGATTGCCCTGGCAACTGTTGCTGGCCCCCAAAGCGGAAGTGGGCGGGTCCAGGCCCACTTAAGCCCCCTGCCATGCCCAAGGTTGCCCTGGCAACTGTTGCTGGCCCCCAAAGCGGAAGTGGGCGGGTCCTGGCCCCCTTAAGCCCCCTGCCTTGCCCAGGGTTGCCCTGGCAACTGTTGCTGGCCCCCCAAAGCGGAAAAGGGCGGGTCCTGGCCCCCTTAAGCCCCCTGCCTTGCCCAGGGTTGCCCTGGCAACTGTTGCTGGCCCCCAAAGCGGAAGTGGGCGGGTCCAGGCGCCTTTAAGCCCCCTGCCATGCCCAGGGTTGCCCTGGCAACTGTTGCTGGCCCCCAAAGCGGAAGTGGGCGGGTCCTGGCCCCCTTGAGCCCCCTGCCATGCCCAGGGTTGCCCTGGCAACTGTTGCTGGCCCCCAAAGCGGAAGTGGGCGGGTCCAGGCCCCCTTAAGCCACCAGCCATGCCCAGGGTTGCCCTGGCAACTGTTGCTGGCCCCCAAAGCGGAAGTGGGCGGGTCCAGGCGCCCTTAAGCCCCCTGCCATGCCCAGGGTTGCCCTGGCAACTGTTGCTGGCCCCCAAAGCGGAAGTGGGCGGGTCCAGGCCCCCTTAAGCCCCCTGCCATGCCGAGGGTTGCCCTGGCAACTGTTGCTGGCCCCCAAAGCGGAAGTGGGCGGGTCCAGGCGCCCTTAAGCCCCCTGCCATGCCCAGGGTTGTCCTGGCAACTGTTGCTGGCTCCCAAAGCGGAAGTGGGCGGGTCCAGGCCCCCTTAAGCCCCCTGCCATGCCCAGGGTTGCCCTGGCAACTGTTGCTGGCCCCCAAAGCGGAAGTGGGCGGGTCCAGGCCCCCTTAAGCCCCCTGCCATGAACAGGATTGCCCTGGCAACTGTTGCTGGCCCCCAAAGCGGAAGTGGGCGGGTCCAGGCCCACTTAAGCCCCCTGCCATGCCCAAGGTTGCCCTGGCAACTGTTGCTGGCCCCCAAAGCGGAAGTGGGCGGGTCCTGGCCCCCTTAAGCCCCCTGCCTTGCCCAGGGTTGCCCTGGCAACTGTTGCTGGCCCCCGAAAGCGGAAAAGGGCGGGTCCTGGCCCCCTTAAGCCCCCTGCCTTGCCCAGGGTTGCCCTGGCAACTGTTGCTGGCCCCCAAAGCGGAAGTGGGCGGGTCCAGGCGCCTTTTAGCCTCCTGCCATGCCCAGGGTTGCCCTGGCAACTGTTGCTGGCCCCCAAAGCGGAAGTGGGCGGGTCCTGGCCCCCTTGAGCCCCCTGCCATGCCCAGGGTTGCCCTGGCAACTGTTGCTGGCCCCCAAAGCGGAAGTGGGCGGGTCCTGGCCCCCTTAAGCCCCCTGCCATGCCCAGGGTTGCCCTGGCAACTGTTGCTGGCTCCCAAAGCGGAAGTGGGCGGGTCCTGGCCCCCTTAAGCCCCCTGCCATGCCCAGAGTTGCCCTGGCAACTGTTGCTGGCCCCCAAAGCGGAAGTGGGCGGGTCCTGGCCCCCTTAAGCCCCCTGCCTTGCCCAGGGTTGCCCTGGCAACTGTTGCTGGCCCCCAAAGCGGAAGTGGGCGGGTCCAGGCCCCCTTAAGCCCCCTGCCATGCCCAGGGTTGCCCTGGCAAATGTTGCTGTCCCCCAAAGCGGAAGTGGGCGGGTCCAGGCCCCCTTAAGCCCCCTGCCATGCCCAGGGTTGCCCTGGCAACTGTTGCTGGCCCCCAAAGCGGAAGTGGGCGGGTCCAGGCCCACTTAAGCCCCCTGCCATGCCCAAGGTTGCCCTGGCAACTGTTGCTGGCCCCCAAAGCGGAAGTGGGCGGGTCCAGGCCCCCTTAAGCCCCCTGCCTTGCCCAGGGTTGCCCTGGCAACTGTTGCTGGCCCCCCAAAGCGGAAAAGGGCGGGTCCTGGCCCCCTTAAGCCCCCTGCCTTGCCCAGGGTTGCCCTGGCAACTGTTGCTGGCCCCCAAAGCGGAAGTGGGCGGGTCCAGGCGCCTTTAAGCCCCCTGCCATGCCCAGGGTTGCCCTGGC
This sequence comes from Crinia signifera, assembly GCF_055691185.1. Taxonomy (NCBI): domain Eukaryota; kingdom Metazoa; phylum Chordata; class Amphibia; order Anura; family Myobatrachidae; genus Crinia; species Crinia signifera. Next base: position 27,449 of record NW_028142598.1, read on the forward strand.
AACTGTTGCTGGCCCCCAAAGCGGAAGTGGGCGGGTCCTGGCCCCCTTAAGCCCCCTGCCATGCCCAGGGTTGCCCTGGCAACTGTTGCTGGCCCCCAAAGCGGAAGTGGGCGGGTCCAGGCCCCCTTAAGCCCCCTGCCATGCCCAGGGTTGCCCTGGCAACTGTTGCTGGCCCCCAAAGCGGAAGTGGGCGGGTCCTGGCCCCCTTAAGCCCCCTGCCATGCCCAGGGTTGCCCTGGCAACTGTTGCTGGCCCCCAAAGCGGAAGTGGGCGGGTCCTGGCGCCCTTAAGCCCCCTGCCATGCCCAGGGTTGCCCTGGCAACTGTTGCTGGCCCCCAAAGCGGAAGTGGGCGGGTCCAGGCCCCCTTAAGCCCCCTGCCATGCCCAGGGTTGCCCTGGCAACTGTTGCTGGCCCCCAAAGCGGAAGTGGGCGGGTCCTGGCCCCCTTAAGCCCCCTGCCATGCCCAGGGTTGCCCTGGCAACTGTTGCTGGCCCCCAAAGCGGAAGTGGGCGGGTCCTGGCGCCCTTAAGCCCCCTGCCATGCCCAGGGTTGCCCTGGCAACTGTTGCTGGCCCCCAAAGCGGAAGTGGGTGGGTCCTGGCCCCCTTAAGCCCCCTGCCATGCCCAGAGTTGCCCTGGCAACTGTTGCTGGCCCCCAAAGCGGAAGTGGGCGGGTCCTGGCCCCCTTAAGCCCCCTGCCTTGCCCAGGGTTGCCCTGGCAACTGTTGCTGGCCCCCAAAGCGGAAGTGGGCGGGTCCTGGCCCCCTTAAGCCCCCTGCCTTGCCCAGGGTTGCCCTGGCAACTGTTGCTGGCCCCCAAAGCGGAAGTGGGCGGGTCCTGGCCCCCTTAAGCCCCCTGCCTTGCCCAGGGTTGCTGGCCCCCAAAGCGGAAGTGGGCGTGTCCAGGCGCCCTTAAGCCCCCTGCCATGCCCAGGGTTGCCCTGGCAACTGTTGCTGGCCCCCAAAGCGGAAGTGGGCGGGTCCAGGCCCTTTAAGCCCCCTGCCATGCCCAGGGTTGCCCTGGCATCTGTTGCTGGCCCCCAAAGCGGAAGTGGGCGGGTCCAGGCGCCCTTAAGCCCCCTGCCATGCCCAGGGTAGACCTGGCAACTGTTGCTGGCCCCCAAAGCGGAAGTGGGCGGGTCCAGGCCCCCTTAAGCCCCCTGCCATGCCCAGGGTTGCCCTGGACACTGTTGCTTGCCCCCAAAGCGGAAGTGGGCGGGTCCTGGCCCCCTTAAGCCCCCTGCCTTGCCCAGGGTTGCCCTGGCAACTGTTGCTGGCCCCCAAAGCGGAAGTGGGCGGGTCCAGGCCCCCTTAAGCCCCCTGCCATGCCCAGGGTTGCCCTGGACACTGTTGCTTGCCCCCAAAGCGGAAGTGGGCGGGTCCTGGCCCCCTTAAGCCCCCTGCCTTGCCCAGGGTTGCCCTGGCAACTGTTGCTGGCCCCCAAAGCGGAAGTGGGCGGGTCCTGGCCCCCTTAAGCCCCCTGCCTTGCCCAGGGTTGCCCTGGCAACTGTTGCTGGCCCCCAAAGCGGAAGTGGGCGGGTCCAGGCCCCCTTAAGCCACCTGCCATGCCCAGGGTTGCCCTGGCAACTGTTGCTGGCCCCCAAAGCGGAAGTGGGCGGGTCCTGGCCCCCTTAAGCCCCCTGTCTTGCCCAGGGTTGCCCTGGCAACTGTTGCTGGCCCCCAAAGCGGAAGTGGGCGGGTCCTGGCCCCCTTAAGCCCCCTGCCTTGCCCAGGGTTGCCCTGGCAACTGTTGCTGGCCCCCAAAGCGGAAGTGGGCGGGTCCAGGCCCCCTTAAGCCCCCTGCCATGCCCAGGGTTTCCCTGGCAACTGTTGCTGGCCCCCAAAGCGGAAGTGGGCGGGTCCTGGCCCCCTTAAGCCCCCTGCCATGCCCAGGGTTGCCCTGGCAACTGTTGCTGGCCCCCAAAGCGGAAGTGGGCGGGTCCTGGCCCCCTTAAGCCCCCTGCCTTGCCCAGGGTTGCCCTGGCAACTGTTGCTGGCCCCCAAAGCGGAAGTGGGCGGGTCCTGGCCCCCTTAAGCCCCCTGCCTTGCCCAGGGTTGCCCTGGCAACTGTTGCTGGCCCCCAAAGCGGAAGTGGGCGGGTCCTGGCCCCCTTAAGCCCCCTGCCTTGCCCAGGGTTGCCCTGGCAACTGTTGCTGGCCCCCAAAGCGGAAGTGGGCGGGTCCAGGCCCCCTTAAGCCACCTGCCATGCCCAGGGTTGCCCTGGCAACTGTTGCTGGCCCCCAAAGCGGAAGTGGGCGGGTCCTGGCCCCCTTAAGCCCCCTGTCTTGCCCAGGGTTGCCCTGGCAACTGTTGCTGGCCCCCAAAGCGGAAGTGGGCGGGTCCTGGCCCCCTTAAGCCCCCTGCCTTGCCCAGGGTTGCCCTGGCAACTGTTGCTGGCCCCCAAAGCGGAAGTGGGCGGGTCCAGGCCCCCTTAAGCCCCCTGCCATGCCCAGGGTTTCCCTGGCATCTGTTGCTGGCCCCCAAAGCGGAAGTGGGCGGGTCCAGGCCCCCTTAAGCCCCCTGCCATGCCCAGGGTTGCCCTGGCAACTGTTGCTGGCCCCCAAAGCGGAAGTGGGCGGGTCCTGGCCCCCTTAAGCCCCCTGCCTTGCCCAGGGTTGCCCTGGCAACTGTTGCTGGCCCCCAAAGCGGAAGTGGGCGGGTCCTGGCCCCCTTAAGCCCCCTGCCTTGCCCAGGGTTGCCCTGGCAACTGTTGCTGGCCCCCAAAGCGGAAGTGGGCGGGTCCTGGCCCCCTTAAGCCCCCTGCCATGCCCAGGGTTGCCCTGGCAACTGTTGCTGGCCCCCAAAGCGGAAGTGGGCGGGTCCAGGCCCCCTTAAGCCCCCTGCCATGCCCAGGGTTTCCCTGGCATCTGTTGCTGGCCCCCAAAGCGGAAGTGGGCGGGTCCAGGCGCCCTTAAGCCCCCTGCCATGCCCATGGTTGCCCTGGCAACTGTTGCTGGCCCCCAAAGCGGAAGTGGGCGGGTCCAGGCCCCCTTAAGCCCCCTGCCATGCCCAGGGTTGCCCTGGCAACTGTTGCTGGCCCCCAAAGATGAAGTGGGCGGGTCCAGGCCCACTTAAGCCCCCTGACATGCCCAAGGTTGCCCTGGCAACTGTTGCTGGCCCCCAAAGCGGAAGTGGGCGGGTCCTGGCCCCCTTAAGCCCCCTGCCTTGCCCAGGGTTGCCCTGGCAACTGTTGCTGGCCCCCAAAGCGGAAAAGGGCGGGTCCTGGCCCCCTTAAGCCCCCTGCCATGACCAGGGTTGCCCTGGCAACTGTTGCTGGCCCCCAAAGCGGAAGTGGGCGGGTTCTGGCCCCCTTAATCCCCCTGTCATGCCCAGAGTTGCCCTGGCAACTGTTGCTGGCCCCCAAAGCGGAAGTGGGCGGGTCCTGGCCCCCTTAAGCCCCCTGCCTTGCCCAGGGTTGCCCTGGCAACTGTTGCTGGCCCCCAAAGCGGAAGTGGGCGGGTCCTGGCCCCCTTAAGCCCCCTGCCTTGCCCAGGGTTGCCCTGGCAACTGTTGCTGGCCCCCAAAGCGGAAGTGGGCGGGTCCAGGCCCCCTTAAGCCCCCTGCCATGCCCAGGGTTGCCCTGGCATCTGTTGCTGGCCCCCAAAGCGGAAGTGGGCGGGTCCAGGCGCCCTTAAGTCCCCTGCCATGCCCATGGTTGCCGTGGCAACTGTTGCTGGCCCCCAAAGCGGAAGTGGGCGGGTCCAGGCCCCCTTAAGCCCCCTGCCATGCCCAGGGTTGCCCTGGCAACTGTTGCTGGCCCCCAAAGCGGAAGTGGGCGGGTCCAGGCGCCCTTAAGCCCCCTGCCATGCCCAGGGTTGCCCTGGCAACTGTTGCTGGCCCCCAAAGCGGAAGTGGGCGGGTCCTGGCCCCCTTAAGCCCCCTGCCTTGCCCAGGGTTGCCCTTGCAACTGTTGCTGGCCCCCAAAGCGGAAGTGGGCGGGTCCAGGCCCCCTTAAGCCCCCTGCCATGCCCAGGGTTGCCCTGGCATCTGTTGCTGGCCCCCAAAGCGGAAGTGGGCGGGTCCAGGCCCCCTTAAGCCACCTGCCATGCCCAGGGTTGCCCTGGCAACTGTTGCTGGCCCCCAAAGCGGAAGTGGGCGGGTCCTGGCCCCCTTAAGCCCCCTGTCTTGCCCAGGGTTGCCCTGGCAACTGTTGCTGGCCCCCAAAGCGGAAGTGGGCGGGTCCTGGCCCCCTTAAGCCCCCTGCCTTGCCCAGGGTTGCCCTGGCAACTGTTGCTGGCCCCCAAAGCGGAAGTGGGCGGGTCCAGGCCCCCTTAAGCCCCCTGCCATGCCCAGGGTTTCCCTGGCAACTGTTGCTGGCCCCCAAAGCGGAAGTGGGCGGGTCCAGGCCCCCTTAAGCCCCCTGCCATGCCCAGGATTGCCCTGGCAACTGTTGCTGGCCCCCAAAGCGGAAGTGGGCGGGTCCTGGCCCCCTTAAGCCCCCTGCCTTGCCCAGGGTTGCCCTGGCAACTGTTGCTGGCCCCCAAAGCGGAAGTGGGCGGGTCCAGGCCCCCTTAAGCCACCTGCCATGCCCAGGGTTGCCCTGGCAACTGTTGCTGGCCCCCAAAGCGGAAGTGGGCGGGTCCTGGCCCCCTTAAGCCCCCTGTCTTGCCCAGGGTTGCCCTGGCAACTGTTGCTGGCCCCCAAAGCGGAAGTGGGCGGGTCCTGGCCCCCTTAAGCCCCCTGCCTTGCCCAGGGTTGCCCTGGCAACTGTTGCTGGCCCCCAAAGCGGAAGTGGGCGGGTCCAGGCCCCCTTAAGCCCCCTGCCATGCCCAGGGTTTCCCTGGCAACTGTTGCTGGCCCCCAAAGCGGAAGTGGGCGGGTCCAGGCCCCCTTAAGCCCCCTGCCATGCCCAGGATTGCCCTGGCAACTGTTGCTGGCCCCCAAAGCGGAAGTGGGCGGGTCCTGGCCCCCTTAAGCCCCCTGCCATGCCCAGGGTTGCCCTGGCAACTGTTGCTGGCCCCCAAAGCGGAAGTGGGCGGGTCCTGGCCCCCTTAAGCCCCCTGCCTTGCCCAGGGTTGCCCTGGCAACTGTTGCTGGCCCCCAAAGCGGAAGTGGGCGGTTCCTGGCCCCCTTAAGCCCCCTGCCTTGCCCAGGGTTGCCCTGGCAACTGTTGCTGGCCCCCAAAGCGGAAGTGGGCGGGTCCTGGCCCCCTTAAGCCCCCTGCCTTGCCCAGGGTTGCCCTGGCAACTGTTGCTGGCCCCCAAAGCGGAAGTGGGCGGGTCCAGGCCCCCTTAAGCCACCTGCCATGCCCAGGGTTGCCCTGGCAACTGTTGCTGGCCCCCAAAGCGGAAGTGGGCGGGTCCTGGCCCCCTTAAGCCCCCTGTCTTGCCCAGGGTTGCCCTGGCAACTGTTGCTGGCCCCCAAAGCGGAAGTGGGCGGGTCCTGGCCCCCTTAAGCCCCTTGCCTTGCCCAGGGTTGCCCTGGCAACTGTTGCTGGCCCCCAAAGCGGAAGTGGGCGGGTCCAGGCCCCCTTAAGCCCCCTGCCATGCCCAGGGTTTCCCTGGCATCTGTTGCTGGCCCCCAAAGCGGAAGTGGGCGGGTCCAGGCGCCCTTAAGCCCCCTGCCATGCCCATGGTTGCCCTGGCAACTGTTGCTGGCCCCCAAAGCGGAAGTAGGCGGGTCCAGGCCCCCTTAAGCCCCCTGCCATGCCCAGGGTTGCCCTGGCAACTGTTGCTGGCCCCCAAAGCGGAAGTGGGCGGGTCCAGGCGCCCTTAAGCCCCCTGCCATGCCCAGGGTTGCCCTGGCAACTGTTGCTGGCCCCCAAAGCGGAAGTGGGCGGGTCCTGGCCCCCTTAAGCCCCATTCCATGCCCAGAGTTGCCCTGGCAACTGTTGCTGGCCCCCAAAGCGGAAGTGGGCGGGTCCTGGCCCCCTTAAGCCCCCTGCCTTGCCCAGGGTTGCCCTGGCAACTGTTGCTGGCCCCTAAAGCGGAAGTGGGCGGGTCCAGGCCCCCTTAAGCCCCCTGCCATGCCCAGGGTTGCCCTGGCAACTGTTGCTGGCCCCCAAAGCGGAAGTGGGAGGGTCCAGGCCCCCTTGAGCCCCCTGCCATGCCCAGGGTTGCCCTGGCAACTGTTGCTGGCCCCCAAAGCGGAAGTGGGCGGGTCCTGGCCCCCTTAAGCCCCCTGCCATGCCCAGGGTTGCCCTGGCAACTGTTGCTGGCCCCCAAAGCGGAAGTGGGCGGGTCCTGGCCCCCTTGAGCCCCCTGCCATTCCCAGGGTTGCCCTGGCAACTGTTACTGGCCCCCAAAGCGGAAGTGGGCGGGTCCTGGCCCCCTTAAGCCCCCTGCCATGCCCAGGGTTTCCCTGGCATCTGTTGCTGGCCCCCAAAGCGGAAGTGGGCGGGTCCAGGCGCCCTTAAGCCCCCTGCCATGCCCATGGTTGCCCTGGCAACTGTTGCTGGCCCCCAAAGCGGAAGTGGGCGGGTCCAGGCCCCCTTAAGCCCCCTGCCATGCCCAGGGTTGCCCTGGCAACTGTTGCTGGCCCCCAAAGATGAAGTGGGCGGGTCCAGGCCCACTTAAGCCCCCTGACATGCCCAAGGTTGCCCTGGCAACTGTTGCTGGCCCCCAAAGCGGAAGTGGGCGGGTCCTGGCCCCCTTAAGCCCCCTGCCTTGCCCAGGGTTGCCCTGGCAACTGTTGCTGGCCCCCAAAGCGGAAAAGGGCGGGTCCTGGCCCCCTTAAGCCCCCTGCCATGACCAGGGTTGCCCTGGCAACTGTTGCTGGCCCCCAAAGCGGAAGTGGGCGGGTTCTGGCCCCCTTAATCCCCCTGTCATGCCCAGAGTTGCCCTGGCAACTGTTGCTGGCCCCCAAAGCGGAAGTGGGCGGGTCCTGGCCCCCTTAAGCCCCCTGCCTTGCCCAGGGTTGCCCTGGCAACTGTTGCTGGCCCCCAAAGCGGAAGTGGGCGGGTCCTGGCCCCCTTAAGCCCCCTGCCTTGCCCAGGGTTGCCCTGGCAACTGTTGCTGGCCCCCAAAGCGGAAGTGGGCGGGTCCAGGCCCCCTTAAGCCCCCTGCCATGCCCAGGGTTGCCCTGGCATCTGTTGCTGGCCCCCAAAGCGGAAGTGGGCGGGTCCAGGCGCCCTTAAGTCCCCTGCCATGCCCATGGTTGCCGTGGCAACTGTTGCTGGCCCCCAAAGCGGAAGTGGGCGGGTCCAGGCCCCCTTAAGCCCCCTGCCATGCCCAGGGTTGCCCTGGCAACTGTTGCTGGCCCCCAAAGCGGAAGTGGGCGGGTCCAGGCGCCCTTAAGCCCCCTGCCATGCCCAGGGTTGCCCTGGCAACTGTTGCTGGCCCCCAAAGCGGAAGTGGGCGGGTCCAGGCCCCCTTAAGCCACCTGCCATGCCCAGGGTTGCCCTGGCAACTGTTGCTGGCCCCCAAAGCAGAAGTGGGCGGGTCCAGGCGCCCTTAAGCCCCCTGCCATGCCCAGGGTTGCCCTGGCATCTGTTGCTGGCCCACAAAGCGGAAGTGGGCGGGTCCAGGCGCCCTTAAGCCCCCTGCCATGCCCATGGTTGCCCTGGCAACTGTTGCTGGCCCCCAAAGCGGAAGTGGGCGGGTCCAGGCCCCCTTAAGCCCCCTGCCATGCCCAGAGTTGCCCTGGCAACTGTTGCTGGCCCCCAAAGCGGAAGTGGGCGGGTCCAGGCCCCCTTCAGCCCCCTGCCATGCCCATGGTTGCCCTGGACACTGTTGCTGGCCCCCAAAGCGGAAGTGGGCGGGTCCAGGCCCCCTTAAGCCCCCTGCCATGCCCAGGGTAGACCTGGCAACTGTTGCTGGCCCCCAAAGCGGAAGTGGGCGGGTCCAGGCCCCCTTAAGCCCCCTGCCATGCCCAGGGTTGCCCTAAACACTGTTGCTTGCCCCCAAAGCGGAAGTGGGCGGGTCCAGGCCCCCTTCAGCCCCCTGCCATGCCCATGGTTGCCCTGGACACTGTTGCTGGCCCCCAAAGCGGAAGTGGGCGGGTCCAGGCCCCCTTAAGCCCCCTGCCATGCCCAGGGTAGACCTGGCAACTGTTGCTGGCCCCCAAAGCGGAAGTGGGCGGGTCCAGGCCCCCTTAAGCCCCCTGCCATGCCCAGGGTTGCCCTGGACACTGTTGCTTGCCCCCAAAGCGGAAGTGGGCGGGTCCAGGCCCCCTTAAGCCCCCTGCCATGCCCAGGGTTGCCCTGGCAACTGTTGCTGGCCCCCAAAGCGGAAGTGGGCGGGTCCAGGCCCCCTTAAGCCCCCTGCCATGCACAGGGTTGCCCTGGCAACTGTTGCTGGCCCCCAAAGCGGAAGTGGGCGGGTACAGGCCCCCTTAAGCCCCCTGTTATGCCCAGGGTTGCCCTGGCAACTGTTGCTGGCCCCCAAAGCGGAAGTGGGCGGGTCCTGGCCCCCTTAAGCCCCCTGCCTTGCCCAGGGTTGCCCTGGCAACTGTTACTGGCCCCCAAAGCGGAAAAGGGCGGGTCCAGGCCCCCTTAAGCCCCCTGCCATGCCCAGGGTTGCCCTGGCAACTGTTGCTGGCCCCCAAAGCGGAAGTGGGCGGGTCCAGGCCCCCTTAAGCCCCCTGTTATGCCCAGGGTTGCCCTGGCAACTGTTGCTGGCCCCCAAAGCGGAAGTGGGCGGGTCCTGGCCCCCTTAAGCCCCCTGCCTTGCCCAGGGTTGCCCTGGCAACTGTTACTGGCCCCCAAAGCGGAAAAGGGCGGGTCCAGGCCCCCTTAAGCCCCCTGCCATGCCCAGGGTTGCCCTGGCAACTGTTGCTGGCCCCCAAAGCGGAAGTGGGCGGGTCCAGGCCCCCTTAAGCCCCCTGCCATGCCCAGGGTTGCCCTGGCAACTGTTGCTGGCCCCAAAAGCGGAAGTGGGCGGGTCCAGGCCCCCTTAAGCCCCCTGCCATGCCCAAGGTTGCCCTGGCAACTATTGCTGGCCCCCAAAGCGGAAGTGGGCGGGTCCAGGCCCCCTTAAGCCCCCTGCCATGCCCAGGGTTGCCCTGGCAACTGTTGCTGGCCCCCAAAGCGGAAGTGGGCGGGTCCAGGCCCCCTTAAGTGGGCGGGTCCAGGCGCCCTTAAGCCCCCTGCCATGCCCATGGTTGCCCTGGCAACTGTTGCTGGCCCCCAAAGCGGAAGTGGGCGGGTCCAGGCGCCCTTAAGCCCCCTGCCATGCCCATGGTTGCCCTGGCAACTGTTGCTGGCCCCCAAAGCGGAAGTGGGCGGGTCCAGGCCCCCTTAAGCCCCCTGCCATGCCCATGGTTGCCGTGGCAACTGTTGCTGGCCCCCAAAGCGGAAGTGGGCGGGTCCAGGCCCCCTTAAGCCCCCTGCCATGCCCAGGGTTGCCCTGGCAACTGTTGCTGGCCCCCAAAGCGGAAGTGGGCGGGTCCAGGCGCCCTTAAGCCCCCTGCCATGCCCAGGGTTGCCCTGGCAACTGTTGCTGGCCCCCAAAGCGGAAGTGGGCGGGTCCAGGCCCCCTTAAGCCACCTGCCATGCCCAGGGTTGCCCTGGCAACTGTTGCTGGCCCCCAAAGCAGAAGTGGGCGGGTCCAGGCGCCCTTAAGCCCCCTGCCATGCCCAGGGTTGCCCTGGCATCTGTTGCTGGCCCACAAAGCGGAAGTGGGCGGGTCCAGGCGCCCTTAAGCCCCCTGCCATGCCCATGGTTGCCCTGGCAACTGTTGCTGGCCCCCAAAGCGGAAGTGGGCGGGTCCAGGCCCCCTTAAGCCCCCTGCCATGCCCAGAGTTGCCCTGGCAACTGTTGCTGGCCCCCAAAGCGGAAGTGGGCGGGTCCAGGCCCCCTTCAGCCCCCTGCCATGCCCATGGTTGCCCTGGACACTGTTGCTGGCCCCCAAAGCGGAAGTGGGCGGGTCCAGGCCCCCTTAAGCCCCCTGCCATGCCCAGGGTAGACCTGGCAACTGTTGCTGGCCCCCAAAGCGGAAGTGGGCGGGTCCAGGCCCCCTTAAGCCCCCTGCCATGCCCAGGGTTGCCCTAAACACTGTTGCTTGCCCCCAAAGCGGAAGTGGGCGGGTCCAGGCCCCCTTCAGCCCCCTGCCATGCCCATGGTTGCCCTGGACACTGTTGCTGGCCCCCAAAGCGGAAGTGGGCGGGTCCAGGCCCCCTTAAGCCCCCTGCCATGCCCAGGGTAGACCTGGCAACTGTTGCTGGCCCCCAAAGCGGAAGTGGGCGGGTCCAGGCCCCCTTAAGCCCCCTGCCATGCCCAGGGTTGCCCTGGACACTGTTGCTTGCCCCCAAAGCGGAAGTGGGCGGGTCCAGGCCCCCTTAAGCCCCCTGCCATGCCCAGGGTTGCCCTGGCAACTGTTGCTGGCCCCCAAAGCGGAAGTGGGCGGGTCCAGGCCCCCTTAAGCCCCCTGCCATGCACAGGGTTGCCCTGGCAACTGTTGCTGGCCCCCAAAGCGGAAGTGGGCGGGTACAGGCCCCCTTAAGCCCCCTGTTATGCCCAGGGTTGCCCTGGCAACTGTTGCTGGCCCCCAAAGCGGAAGTGGGCGGGTCCTGGCCCCCTTAAGCCCCCTGCCTTGCCCAGGGTTGCCCTGGCAACTGTTACTGGCCCCCAAAGCGGAAAAGGGCGGGTCCAGGCCCCCTTAAGCCCCCTGCCATGCCCAGGGTTGCCCTGGCAACTGTTGCTGGCCCCCAAAGCGGAAGTGGGCGGGTCCAGGCCCCCTTAAGCCCCCTGTTATGCCCAGGGTTGCCCTGGCAACTGTTGCTGGCCCCCAAAGCGGAAGTGGGCGGGTCCTGGCCCCCTTAAGCCCCCTGCCTTGCCCAGGGTTGCCCTGGCAACTGTTACTGGCCCCCAAAGCGGAAAAGGGCGGGTCCAGGCCCCCTTAAGCCCCCTGCCATGCCCAGGGTTGCCCTGGCAACTGTTGCTGGCCCCCAAAGCGGAAGTGGGCGGGTCCAGGCCCCCTTAAGCCCCCTGCCATGCCCAGGGTTGCCCTGGCAACTGTTGCTGGCCCCAAAAGCGGAAGTGGGCGGGTCCAGGCCCCCTTAAGCCCCCTGCCATGCCCAAGGTTGCCCTGGCAACTATTGCTGGCCCCCAAAGCGGAAGTGGGCGGGTCCAGGCCCCCTTAAGCCCCCTGCCATGCCCAGGGTTGCCCTGGCAACTGTTGCTGGCCCCCAAAGCGGAAGTGGGCGGGTCCAGGCCCCCTTAAGCCCCCAGCCATGCCCAGGGTTGCCCTGGCAACTGTTGCTGGCCCCAAAAGCGGAAGTGGGCGGGTCAAGGCCCCCTTAAGCCCCCTGCCATGCCCAGGGTTGCCCTGGCAACTGTTGCTGGCCCCCAAAGCGGAAGTGGGCGGGTCCAGGCCCCCTTAAGCCCCCTGCCATGCCCAGGGTTGCCCTGGCAACTGTTGCTGGCCCCCAAAGCGGAAGTGGGCGGGTCCAGGCCCCCTTAAGCCCCCTGCCATGCACAGGGTTGCCCTGGCAACTGTTGCTGGCCCCCAAAGCGGAAGTGGGCGGGTCCAGGCCCCCTTAAGCCCCCTGTCATGCCCAGGGTTGCCCTGGCAACTGTTGCTGGCCCCCAAAGCGGAAGTGGGCGGGTCCTGGCCCCCTTAAGCCCCCTGCCTTGCCCAGGGTTGCCCTGGCAACTGTTGCTGGCCCCCAAAGCGGAAAAGGGCGGGTCCAGGCCCCCTTAAGCCCCCTGCCATGCCCAGGGTTGCCCTGGCAACTGTTGCTGGCCCCCAAAGCGGAAGTGGGCGGGTACAGGCCCCCTTAAGCCCCCTGCCATGCCCAGGATTGCCCTGGCAACTGTTGCTGGCCCCCAAAGCGGAAGTGGGCGGGTCCAGGCCCCCTTAAGCCCCCTGCCATGCACAGGGTTGCCCTGGCAACTGTTGCTGGCCCCCAAAGCGGAAGTGGGCGGGTCCAGGCCCCCTTAAGCCCCCTGTCATGCACAGGGTTGCCCTGGCAACTGTTACTGGCCTACAAAGCGGAAGTGGGCGGGTCCTGGCCCCCTTAAGCCCCCTGCCATGCCCAGGATTGCCCTGGCAACTGTTGCTGGCCCCCAAAGCGGAAGTGGGCGGGTCCAGGCCCCCTTAAGCCCCCTGCCATGCACAGGATTGCCCTGGCAACTGTTGCTGGCCCCCAAAGCGGAAGTGGGCGGGTCCAGGCCCCCTTAAGCCCCCTGCCATGCACAGGGTTGCCCTGGCAACTGTTGCTGGCCCCCAAAGCGGAAGTGGGCGGGTCCAGGCCCCCTTAAGCCCCCTGTCATGCACAGGGTTGCCCTGGCAACTGTTGCTGGCCCCCAAAGCGGAAGTGGGCGGGTCCAGGCCCCCTTAAGCCCCCTGCCATGCCCAGGGTTGCCCTGGCAACTGTTGCTGGCCCCAAAAGCGGAAGTGGGCGGGTCCAGGCCCCCTTAAGCCCCCTGCCATGCCCAGGGTTGCCCTGGCAACTGTTGCTGGCCCCCAAAGCGGAAGTGGGCGGGTCCAGGCCCCCTTAAGCCCCCTGCCATGCCCAGGGTTGCCCTGGCAACTGTTGCTGGCCCCCAAAGCGGAAGTGGGCGGGTCCAGGCGCCCTTAAGCCCCCTGCCATGCCCAGGGTTGTCCTGGCAACTGTTGCTGGCCCCCAAAGTGGAAGTGGGCGGGTCCAGGCCCCCTTAAGCCCCCTGCCATGCCCAGGGTTGCCCTGGCAACTGTTGCTGGCCCCCAAAGCGGAAGTGGGCGGGTCCAGGCGCCCTTAAGCCCCCTGCCATGCCCAGGTTTGTCTTGGCAACTGTTGCTGGCTCCCAAAGCGGAAGTGGGCGGGTCCAGGCGCCCTTAAGCCCCCTGCCATGCCCAGGGTTGTCCTGGCAACTGTTGCTGGCCCCCAAAGCGGAAGTGGGCGGGTCCTGGCGCACTTAAGCCCCCTGCCATACCCAATGTTGCCCTGGCATCTGTTGCTGGCCCCCAAAGCGGAAGTGGGCGGGTCCAGGCCCCCTTAAGCCCCATGCCATGCACAGGGTTGCCTGGCAACTGTTGCTGGCCTACAAAGCGGTAGTGGGCGGGTCCTGGCCCCCTTAAGCCCCCTGCCATGCCCAGGGTTGCCCTGGCAACTGTTGCTGGCCCCCAAAGCGGAAGTGGGCGGGTCCAGGCCCCCTTAAGCCCCCTGCCATGCCCAGGGTTGCCCTGGCAACTGTTGCTGGCCCCCAAAGCGGAAGTGGGCGGGTCCAGGCCCCCTTCAGCCCCCTGCCATGCCCATGGTTTCCCTGGACACTGTTGCTGGCCCCCAAAGCGGAAGTGGGCGGGTCCAGGACCCCTTAAGCCCCCTGCCATGCCCAGGGTAGACCTGGCAACTGTTGCTGGCCCCCAAAGCGAAAGTGGGCGGGTCCAGGCCCCCTTAAGCCCCCTGCCATGCCCAGGGTTGCCCTGTACACTGTTGCTGGCCCCCAAAGCGGAAGTGGGCGGGTCCAGGCCCCCTTAAGCCCCCTGCCATGCCCAGGGTTGCCCTGGCAACTGTTGCTGGCCCCCAAAGCGGAAGTGGGCGGTTCCAGGCCCCCTTAAGCCCCCTGCCATGCCCAGGGTTGCCCTGGCAACTGTTGCTGGCCCCCAAAGCGGAAGTGGGCGGGTCCTGGCCCCCTTAAGCCCCCTGCCTTGCCCAGGGTTGCAACTGTTGCTGGCCCCAAAGCGGAAGTGGGCGGGTCCAGGGACCCTTAAGCCCCCTGCCATGCCGAGGGTTGCCCTGGCAACTGTTGCTGGCCCCCAAAGCGGAAGTGGGCGGGTCCAGGCCCCCTTAAGCCCCCTGCCATGCCGAGGGTTGCCCTGGCAACTGTTGCTGGCCCCCAAAGCGGAAGTGGGCGGGTCCAGGCGCCCTTAAGCCCCCTGCCATGCCCAGGTTTGTCTTGGCAACTGTTGCTGGCTCCCAAAGCGGAAGTGGGCGGGTCCAGGCGCCCTTAAGCCCCCTGCCATGCCCAGGGTTGTCCTGGCAACTGTTGCTGGCCCCCAAAGCGGAAGTGGGCGGGTCCTGGCGCACTTAAGCCCCCTGCCATACCCAATGTTGCCCTGGCATCTGTTGCTGGCCCCCAAAGCGGAAGTGGGCGGGTCCAGGCCCCCTTAAGCCCCATGCCATGCACAGGGTTGCCTGGCAACTGTTGCTGGCCTACAAAGCGGTAGTGGGCGGGTCCTGGTCCCCTTAAGCCCCCTGCCATGCCCAGGGTTGCCCTGGCAACTGTTGCTGGCCCCCAAAGCGGAAGTGGGCGGGTCCAGGCCCCCTTAAGCCCCCTGCCATGCCCAGGGTTGCCCTGGCAACTGTTGCTGGCCCCCAAAGCGGAAGTGGGCGGGTCCAGGCCCCCTTCAGCCCCCTGCCATGCCCATGGTTTCCCTGGACACTGTTGCTGGCCCCCAAAGCGGAAGTGGGCGGGTCCAGGACCCCTTAAGCCCCCTGCCATGCCCAGGGTAGACCTGGCAACTGTTGCTGGCCCCCAAAGCGAAAGTGGGCGGGTCCAGGCCCCCTTAAGCCCCCTGCCATGCCCAGGGTTGCCCTGGCAACTGTTGCTGGCCCCCAAAGCGGAAGTGGGCGGTTCCAGGCCCCCTTAAGCCCCCTGCCATGCCCAGGGTTGCCCTGGCAACTGTTGCTGGCCCCCAAAGCGGAAGTGGGCGGGTCCTGGCCCCCTTAAGCCCCCTGCCTTGCCCAGGGTTGCCCTGGCAACTGTTGCTGGCCCCCAAAGCGGAAGTGGGCGGGTCCAGGGACCCTTAAGCCCCCTGCCATGCACAGGGTTGCCCTGGCAACTGTTACTGGCCTACAAAGCGGAAGTGGGCGGGTCCAGGCGCCCTTAAGCCCCCTGCCATGCCCAGGATTGCCCTGGCAACTGTTGCTGGCCCCCAAAGCGGAAGTGGGTGGGTCCAGGCCCCCTTAAGCCCCCTGCCATGCCCAGGGTTGCCCTGGCAACTGTTGCTGGCCCCCAAAGCGGAAGTGGGCGAGTCCAGGCCCCCTTAAGCCCCCTGCCATGCCCAGGGTTGCCCTGGCAACTGTTGCTGGCCCCCAAAGCGGAAGTGGGCGGGTCCAGGCCCACTTAAGCCCCCTGCCATGCCCAAGGTTGCCCTGGCAACTGTTGCTGGCCCCCAAAGCGGATGTGGGCGGGTCCTGGCCCCCTTAAGCCCCCTGCCTTGCCCAGGGTTGCCCTGGCAACTGTTGCTGGCCCCCAAAGCGGAAAAGGGCGGGTCCTGGCCCCCTTAAGCCCCCTGCCTTGCCCAGGGTTGCCCTGGCAACTGTTGCTGGCCCCCAAAGCGGAAGAGGGCGGGTCCAGGCACCCTTAAGCCCCCTGCCATGCCCAGGGTTGCCCTGGCAACTGTTGCTGGCCCCCAAAGCGGAAGTGGGCGGGTCCTGGCCCCCTTAAGCCCCCTGCCATGCCCAGGGTTGCCCTGGCAACTGTTGCTGGCCCCCAAAGCGGAAGTGGGCGGGTCCAGGCCCCCTTAAGCCCCCTGCCATGCCCAGGGTTGCCCTGGCAACTGTTGCTGGCCCCCAAAGCGGAAGTGGGCGGGTCCTGGCCCCCTTAAGCCCCCTGCCATGCCCAGGGTTGCCCTGGCAACTGTTGCTGACCCCCAAAGCGGAAGTGGGCGGGTCCTGGCCCCCTGCCATGCCCAGGGTTGCCCTGGCAACTGTTGCTGGCCCCCAAAGCGGAAGTGGGCGGGTCCTGGCCCCCTTAAGCCCCCTGCCATGCCCAGAGTTGCCCTGGCAACTGTTGCTGAACCCCAAAGCGGAAGTGGGCGGGTCCTGGCCCCCTTAAGCCCCCTGCCATGCCCAGGGTTGCCCTGGCAACTGTTGCTGGCCCCCAAAGCGGAAGTGGGCGGGTCCTGGCCCCCTTAAGCCTCCTGCCATGCCCAGGGTTGCCCTGGCAACTGTTGCTGGCCCCCAAAGCGGAAGTGGGCGGGTCCTGGCCCCCTGCCATGCCCAGGGTTGCCCTGGCAACTGTTGCTGGCCCCCAAAGCGGAAGTGGGCGGGTCCTGGCCCCCTTAAGCCCCCTGCCATGCCCAGAGTTGCCCTGGCAACTGTTGCTGGCCCCCAAAGCGGAAGTGGGCGGGTCCAGGCCCCCTTAAGCCCCCTGCCATGCCCAGGGTTTCCCTGGCAACTGTTGCTGGCCCCCAAAGCGGAAGTGGGCGGGTCCTGGCCCCCTTAAGCCCCCTGCCATGCCCAGGGTTGCCCTGGCAACTGTTGCTGGCCCCCAAAGCGGAAGTGGGCGGGTCCTGGCCCCCTGCCATGCCCAGGGTTGCCCTGGCAACTGTTGCTGGCCCCCAAAGCGGAAGTGGGCGGGTCCTGGCCCCCTTAAGCCCCCTGCCATGCCCAGAGTTGCCCTGGCAACTGTTGCTGGCCCCCAAAGCGGAAGTGGGCGGGTCCAGGCCCCCTTAAGCCCCCTGCCATGCCCAGGGTTTCCCTGGCATCTGTTGCTGGCCCCCAAAGCGGAAGTGGGCGGGTCCAGGCGCCCTTAAGCCCCCTGCCATGCCCAGGGTTGCCCTGGCAACTGTTGCTGGCCCCCAAAGCGGAAGTGGGCGGGTCCTGGCCCCCTTAAGCCCCCTGCCATGCCCAGAGTTGCCCTGGCAACTGTTGCTGGCCCCCAAAGCGGAAGTGGGCGGGTCCAGGCGCCCTTAAGCCCCCTGCCATGCCCAGGGTTGCCCTGGCAACTGTTGCTGGCCCCCAAAGCGGAAGTGGGCGGGTCCTGGCCCCCTTAAGCCCCCTGCCATGCCCAGGGTTGCCCTGGCAACTGTTGCTGGCCCCCAAAGCGGAAGTGGGCGGGTCCAGGCCCCCTTAAGCCCCCTGCCATGCCCAGGGTTGCCCTGGCAACTGTTGCTGGCCCCCAAAGCGGAAGTGGGCGGGTCCAGGCCCCCTTAAGCCTCCTGCCATGCCCAGGGTTGCCCTGGCAACTGTTGCTGGCCCCCAAAGCGGAAGTGGGCGGGTCCTGGCCCCCTGCCATGCCCAGGGTTGCCCTGGCAACTGTTGCTGGCCCCCAAAGCGGAAGTGGGCGGGTCCTGGCCCCCTTAAGCCCCCTGCCATGCCCAGAGTTGCCCTGGCAACTGTTGCTGGCCCCCAAAGCGGAAGTGGGCGGGTCCAGGCCCCCTTAAGCCCCCTGCCATGCCCAGGGTTTCCCTGGCATCTGTTGCTGGCCCCCAAAGCGGAAGTGGGCGGGTCCAGGCGCCCTTAAGCCCCCTGCCATGCCCATGGTTGCCCTGGCAACTGTTGCTGGCCCCCAAAGCGGAAGTGGGCGGGTCCAGGCCCCCTTAAGCCCCCTGCCATGCCCAGGGTTGCCCTGGCAACTGTTGCTGGCCCCCAAAGCGGAAGTGGGCGGGTCCAGGCGCCCTTAAGCCCCCTGCCATGCCCAGGGTTGCCCTGGCAACTGTTGCTGGCCCCCAAAGCGGAAGTGGGCGGGTCCAGGCCCCCTTAAGCCACCTGCCATGCCCAGGGTTGCCCTGGCAACTGTTGCTGGCCCCCAAAGCGGAAGTGGGCGGGTCCAGGCGCCCATAAGCCCCCTGCCATGCCCAGGGTTGCCCTGGCAACTGTTGCTGGCCCCCAAAGCGGAAGTGGGCGGGTCCAGGTGCCCTTAAGCCCCCTGCCATGCCCAGGGTTGTCCTGGCAACTGTTGCTGGCCCCCAAAGCGGAAGTGGGCGGGTCCAGGCCCCCTTAAGCCACCTGCCATGCCCAGGGTTGCCCTGGCAACTGTTGCTGGCCCCCAAAGCGGAAGTGGGCGGGTCCAGGCGCCCTCAAGCCCCCTGCCATGCCCAGGGTTGTCCTGGCAACTGTTGCTGGCCCCCAAAGCGGAAAAGGGCGGGTCCTGGCCCCCTTAAGCCCCCTGCCATGCCCAGGGTTGCCCTGGCAACTGTTTCTGGCCCCCAAAGCGGAAGTGGGCGGGTTCTGGCCCCCTTAATCCCCCTGTCATGCCCAGAGTTGCCCTGGCAACTGTTGCTGGCCCCCAAAGCGGAAGTGGGCGGGTCCTGGCCCCCTTAAGCCCCCTGCCTTGCCCAGGGTTGCCCTGGCAACTGTTGCTGGCCCCCAAAGCGGAAGTGGGCGGGTCCTGGCCCCCTTAAGCCCCCTGCCTTGCCCAGGTTGCCCTGGCAACTGTTGCTGGCCCCCAAAGCGGAAGTGGGCGGGTCCAGGCCCCCTTAAGCCCCCTGCCATGCCCAGGGTTGCCCTGGCATCTGTTGCTGGCCCCCAAAGCGGAAGTGGGCGGGTCCAGGCGCCCTTAAGTCCCCTGCCATGCCCATGGTTGCCGTGGCAACTGTTGCTGGCCCCCAAAGCGGAAGTGGGCGGGTCCAGGCCCCCTTAAGCCCCCTGCCATGCCCAGGGTTGCCCTGGCAACTGTTGCTGGCCCCCAAAGCGGAAGTGGGCGGGTCCAGGCGCCCTTAAGCCCCCTGCCATGCCCAGGGTTGCCCTGGCAACTGTTGCTGGCCCCCAAAGCGGAAGTGGGCGGGTCCAGGCCCCCTTAAGCCACCTGCCATGCCCAGGTTGCCCTGGCAACTGTTGCTGGCCCCCAAAGCAGAAGTGGGCGGGTCCAGGCGCCCTTAAGCCCCCTGCCATGCCCAGGGTTGCCCTGGCATCTGTTGCTGGCCCACAAAGCGGAAGTGGGCGGGTCCAGGCGCCCTTAAGCCCCCTGCCATGCCCATGGTTGCCCTGGCAACTGTTGCTGGCCCCCAAAGCGGAAGTGGGCGAGTCCAGGCCCCCTTAAGCCCCCTGCCATGCCCAGAGTTGCCCTGGCAACTGTTGCTGGCCCCCAAAGCGGAAGTGGGCGGGTCCAGGCCCCCTTCAGCCCCCTGCCATGCCCATGGTTGCCCTGGACACTGTTGCTGGCCCCCAAAGCGGAAGTGGGCGGGTCCAGGCCCCCTTAAGCCCCCTGCCATGCCCAGGGTAGACCTGGCAACTGTTGCTGGCCCCCAAAGCGGAAGTGGGCGGGTCCAGGCCCCCTTAAGCCCCCTGCCATGCCCAGGGTTGCCCTAAACACTGTTGCTTTGCCCCCAAAGCGGAAGTGGGCGGGTCCAGGCCCCCTTCAGCCCCCTGCCATGCCCATGGTTGCCCTGGACACTGTTGCTGGCCCCCAAAGCGGAAGTGGGCGGGTCCAGGCCCCCTTAAGCCCCCTGCATGCCCAAGGGTAGACCTGGCAACTGTTGCTGGCCCCCAAAGCGGAAGTGGGCGAGTCCAGGCCCCCTTAAGCCCCCTGCCATGCCCAGGGTTGCCCTGGCAACTGTTGCTGGCCCCCAAAGCGGAAGTGGGCGGGTCCAGGCCCACTTAAGCCCCCTGCCATGCCCAAGTTGCCCTTGGCAACTGTTGCTGGCCCCCAAAGCGGATGTGGGCGGGTCCTGGCCCCCTTAAGCCCCCTGCCATGCCCAGGGGTTGCCCTGGCAACTGTTTCTGGCCCCCAAAGCGAAGTGGGCGGGTTCTGGCCCCCTTAATCCCCCTGTCATGCCCAGAGTTGCCCTGGCAACTGTTGCTGGCCCCCAAAGCGGAAGTGGGCGGGTCCTGGCCCCCTTAAGCCCCTGCCTTTGCCCAGGGTTGCCCTGGCAACTGTTGCTGGCCCCCAAAGCGGAAGTGGGCGGGTCCTGGCCCCCTTAAGCCCCCTGCCTTGCCCAGGGTTGCCCTGGCAACTGTTGCTGGCCCCCAAAGCGGAAGTGGGCGGGTCCAGGCCCCCTTAAGCCCCCTGCCATGCCCAGGGTTGCCCTGGCATCTGTTGCTGGCCCCCAAAGCGGAAGTGGGCGGGTCCAGGCGCCCTTAAGTCCCCTGCCATGCCCATGGTTGCCGTGGCAACTGTTGCTGGCCCCAAAGCGGAAGTGGGCGGGTCCCAGGCCCCCTTAAGCCCCCTGCCATGCCCAGGGTTGCCCTGGCAACTGTTGCTGGCCCCCAAAGCGGAAGTGGGCGGGTCCAGGCGCCCTTAAGCCCCCTGCCATGCCCAGGGTTGCCTGGCAACTGTTGCTGGCCCCCAAAGCGGAAGTGGGCGGTCCAGGCCCCCTTAAGCCACCTGCCATGCCCAGGGTTGCCCTGGCAACTGTTGCTGGCCCCCAAAGCAGAAGTGGGCGGGTCCAGGCGCCCTTAAGCCCCCTGCCATGCCCAGGGTTGCCCTGGCATCTGTTGCTGGCCACAAAGCGGAAGTGGGCGGGTCCAGGCGCCCTTAAGCCCCCTGCCATGCCCATGGTTGCCCTGGCAACTGTTGCTGGCCCCCAAAGCGGAAGTGGGCGAGTCCAGGCCCCCTTAAGCCCCCTGCCATGCCCAGAGTTGCCCTGGCAACTGTTGCTGCCCCCAAAGCGGAAGTGGGCGGGTCCAGGCCCCCTTCAGCCCCCTGCCATGCCATGGTTGCCCTGGACCACTGTTGCTGGCCCCCAAAGCGGAAGTGGGCGGGTCCAGGCCCCCCTTAAGCCCCCTGCCATGCCCAGGGTAGACCTGGCAACTGTTGCTGGCCCCAAAGCGGAAGTGGGCGGGTCCAGGCCCCCTTAAGCCCCCTGCCATGCCCAGGGTTGCCCTAAACACTGTTGCTTGCCCCCAAAGCGGAAGTGGGCGGGTCCAGGCCCCCTTCAGCCCCCTGCCATGCCCATGGTTGCCCTGGACACTGTTGCTGGCCCCCAAAGCGGAAGTGGGCGGGTCCAGGCCCCCTTAAGCCCCCTGCCATGCCCAGGGTAGACCTGGCAACTGTTGCTGGCCCCCAAAGCGGAAGTGGGCGAGTCCAGGA
>NW_028142599.1:0-47837 GCF_055691185.1 Crinia signifera
TCGGACTTTATACCACATGGTAAGGTGTGCCATGTTATATACTAGCCGCAGGTGGGGCGGACTTTATACCACATGGTAAGGTGTGCCATGTTATATACTAGCCGCAGGTGGAGCGGACTTTATACCACATGGTAAGGTGTGCCATGTTATATACTAGCCGCAGGTGGGGCGGACTTTATACCACATGGTAAGGTGTGCCATGTTATATACTAGCCGCAGGTAGGGCGGACTTTATACCACATGGTAAGGTGTGCCATGTTATATACTAGCCGCAGGTGGAGCGGACTTTATACCACATGGTAAGGTGTGTCATGTTATATACTAGCCGCAGGTGGAGCGGACTTTATACCACATGGTAAGGTGTGCCATGTTATATACTAGACGCAGGTGGAGCGGACTTTATACCACATGGTAAGGTGTGCCATGTTATATACTAGCCGCAGGTGGAGCGGACTTTATACCACATGGTAAGGTGTGCCATGTTATATACTAGCCGCAGGTGGGCGGACTTTATACCACATGGTAAGGTGTGCCATGTTATATACTAGCCGCAGGTGGAGCGGACTTTATACCACATGGTAAGGTGTGCCATGTTATATACTAGCCGCAGGTGGAGCGGACTTTATACCACATGGATGAGGTGTGCCATGTTATATACTAGCCGCAGGTGGAGCGGACTTTACAGCACATTATAATTCACATGTCACACCGGTTATCATAGACAGGTAAGGTGTGCCATGTTATATACTAGCCGCAGGTGGAGCGGACTTTATACCACATGGTAAGGTGTGCCATGTTATATACTAGCCGCAGGTGGGGTAGACTTTATACCACATGGTAAGGTGTGCCATGTTATATACTAGACGCAGGTGGAGCGGACTTTATAACACATTATAATTCACATGTCACACCGGTTATCATAGACAGGTAAGGTGTGCCATGTTATATACTAGCCGCAGGTGGAGCGGACTTTATACCACATGGTAAGGTGTGCCATGTTATATACTAGCCGCAGGTGGAGCGGACTTTACAGCACGTTATAATTCACATGTCACACTGGTTATCATAGACAGGTAAGGTGTGCCATGTTATATACTAGCCGCAGGTGGAGCGGACTTTACAGCACATTATAATTCACATGCCACACACATGACTAGCGTTCTCTCCTGATTGTATCCTCTTGGGGTAACACTATTAATAGCTGATTGACTTCATACTGAGACAACATGGTTGGGGCAGTGGTTAGTATTGCTGCCTGACAGGTCTGAGATCTTGATAAGTGTGGGGTTTGTATGTTCTCCCATGTGCTCTGGTTACTTTCCACAGCCCGTGGACATGCTGCCAGGTTAGTTGGCTGCTGACAGTACATGACAATGACTCTGTGTGATGCGGAACATACAGTAGAGTGTAAGCTCCACTGGTGCAGGGACCTGTGTGAATGGTCCAGTACTCTGTAATGCGCTACGGCATCTGTGTGCGCTATATAATATTTATTACTATGTAATGGCGCCTGTCCTGTACAGGGTGGTATTTGCAGATGCCTCACATTGCAGTCTGTGCTCTGTCCTGGCACTGCCATGCTCCGTGCCCCCCCCCCCCCCCCCCGGGCTGCATGTGGTGGCCGGGGGTGAGGAGGTGGACGGTGCCGATCAGCGGAAGGATTTGGGAGAATTGTGACCATCTGGGCTCTGCCCGTTTCTGCTTCCCATTGGCACCGTTCCTGGGGGCTCACACTCAGGGGAATGGGGCATTGGGTCAACACTATTAATGTCAACACAAGAAAAAGTTGATACAAGCATTAGGTCGACATGGGTTTTTCACATTTTTGTCCCATACGTCAACATATTTATTTATTTATTTATTTATTAACAGTTTCTTATATAGCGCATACAAATTCCGCAGCGCTGTACAGAGCATAGTTATGAGCAAACACAAAACAAAATTACATTACAAGACAGTTTAGGACAAGTACATGGTTAATACAGATAGTTACATCAGGGGACAGGACACTGAAGCAATTATCAGGGTGGCAGTGGTTTATATATTCTAAGAAAGGCACATGAGGAGAGAGGGCCCTGCCCGTGAGAGCTTACATTCTAAAGGGGAGGGTTAGACAGACAGGGGTAACACAGAAGGGGGAGAGGTGAGCATAAACAGGTTAGGATAAGAGATGGTCAGGTTTTATGCAGGAGGGTGGGAAGATGACAGCTTAGTGTTTGATATTTTAAGTCTAAAATAGCACTGGGTCATCCAAGAGTAGACAGCAGAGACAGTTGGAGATATGAGTGAGGATGGAAGGAGAGCGATCAGGAAACGAGGGGTAGATTTTAGTATTATCAGCATAGTGGAAGTCGAGTGAGCAAATAAGTTCACCCAGAGAGGACATGTAGAGATAGAGAAGAGGGCCAAGAATAAAATAATCAGGGACACCTACTCTCAATGGAACAGCAAGAGAGGTAAAGTCATTAGAGGTACAGCTGGGCATTTTCAAAACTGACAGTGCAAGTACAAGCATAAAGAGTGATATTCAAAAAGTTTTAGCAGATGGAGAACTGGTGATATCACAGCTGAATAGGCAGATTAAGCAGCCAGGAGTAGTGTGATGTGAGAATGAAGTGAGCTCACTCAAAGCAGTCTCTTGGTTTTCTGGGTTGCTGGTGTCTTTCTGAGTCACTTTGATGCGAAGATGTTAAGTTGGTTGGCAGTTTCTGTCCGGTTTCTGTCCAGAATAAGTCCAAGCTTTAATCTATGTAACTGTTTTCGCCCTACTTAAAAATATTCCTACTTTAAAATATGACAAACTAACAATAGTCAGCTTGCAATGGTCAGCCTTGTGCTCACAATATATACTAAAAGTCGACATAGTCGACATGGACACCGCCCTCCACGCCCTAGTGGATGGTAGAACATGAAGTACCGCCTGTCGGCACATGTCGGCTCAAAACAACCCCCATGAAAAACCCCAAGTCGACCTTTTAACTGTTGACCTTCCCAATGTCGACGTAATACTTGTGTCAACCTTTTCCCTGTGTCGACCTAAGGCCTGTCAACCTTCCGTGGTCGACCAAATGTATGTGCCGTATACCCAGAGAAGGAGGTGGATCCAGAGGAGAAGCACCAACTGCCAGTGAGTGTGTAATGGCAGTTGGTGGCAGTTGCTGTGCCTCCCCTCTGGATCCGCCACTGCTGTGTGCCCCCACCTGATTCGTGGTACTCATGACCAGTCGGAGGCCACGTGGATCTTACACTACAAAACACTTGTGTCAAACTTTTCATGTCATGTCAACATTTTGCTTGTGCCGGCCCTTCCTGTGCAACCTTGTGCACGTCGACATTTTGTTATCGTCCTGTCGCCAATCTACCTAGGGATCTCATGGTCGAAGTTGTGGTTCGTGATCCGATGTTGCGTCCTCAGACTACTAATGCAAGCCGGAGGCATCCAATGCCTCGTGCCTCATTACCATATCTGTGCATCACACCAGCCGCCCCTATGTGTGTAATATATATTATACTATCTCTTATATACTTAGCCAGATCTGTCACATCCCCTGTGTATATAACGTTCCCGCCCAGCGGGATACACAAACCCGCCGCCCCCCCCCCCCCCCCCCCCTAGCGAAAAGACCAGTGTTCTATGTGTATAACATTCCCGCCCAGTGGGATACACAAACCCGCCCCCCCTAGGGAGAAGACCAGTGTTCTATGTATATAACGTTCCCGCCCAGCGGGATACACAAACCCGCCCCCCCCTAGGGAGAAGACCAGTGTTCTATGTATATAACGTTCCCGCCCAGCGGGATACCCAAACCCGCCCCCCCTAGGGAGAAGACCAGTGTTCTATGTATATAACGTTCCCGCCCAGCGGGATACACAAACCCGCCCCCCCTAGGGAGAAGACCAGTGTTCTATGTATATAACGTTCCCACCCAGCGGGATACACAAACCCACCCCCTAGGGAGAAGACCAGTGTTCTACTCACCCGACCCCCTTGACATCACCTCCCCCCGCCCAGCCAGTGTTACAGTACACGCCCACCATCCACCATTACTCCACAGCCACCAGGTGAGCTGCAGGTCTGCCCGACACCCCCCCCCCCCCTCTGCCAGCACCCCACCCCGGACCCCCGCAACCCCACCCCATGATTCGTGGCCCCCCTTCCCGCGATTCACGGCACCCCCCTACGCCCCCCTCCCTTCATTCACGGCACCCCTGCGCCCCTCCAGCGATTCACGGCGCTACTCCCGTGATTCACGGCACCCTCGCGCCCCCTCCCGCGATTCACGGACCCCCGCAACCCCTTCCCGCGATTCACGCCCCCCTCCCGCAACTCGCTGACCCCCCCCCCCCCCCCTGCTATTTGCAGACCCCCCTGACCCCCTTTCGGCAATTCCACCCCCCAGCGGACCCCCGCGACTGCATTTCACGCGTGACAATGGGGGATCCTGTACCGCCACAAGTAGGTGCCGCCCCTAGGTGGGAAATCCAGCCCTGGCTTCTGCGCTGCAGGTTCCCCCACTGCCAGAAGTGTCCCCATGGTCCTCTGCACCAGCGCCACAACTTTTATCAATGTCTTGCCCACATACCACTATTATACAGCCTCCTGCTCTCATACACCCTCACTCCCTCCCAGTGGGAGGAGACGCTCACCCACTGCCGGGAGCTGCATACTGCCCCCACCCTCCGCCAGTTCTAGGGATGCCCATCGACCATCAATGATTTCAAATAATCGATGGTTTATGGCCGATGTAGAATACTTTTGCCATCAATGTGGGAGGACCAGATGGTTTCCCTACATCGATGGCAAAGGAGACACGGAGCATAGATCCGCCCCCCCCACACCCGGAAGTCCCGGCACCGAGTTCTGATTGTCCCACGGCCTATTCAGTCAGATATAATGGATGACCATCGATAGCTACAACAATCGATGGTTATCCAAGTAATATTTTACTACTATCAATAGCAGGGTGCAAAATCGCCATCAATGCCAACCATCGATGGCGTCTGCACCAATGCTCATCCCTACCCCTCATGCCCACACACCTCTATCACTGCCCTGCCTCCTGTTCTCCTGCCCCATAACTTCCGCCAGTGGGGACCCACTCACCCTGTGTTGTCC
Organism: Crinia signifera; assembly: GCF_055691185.1. Lineage (NCBI taxonomy): Eukaryota > Metazoa > Chordata > Amphibia > Anura > Myobatrachidae > Crinia > Crinia signifera. The sequence continues at coordinate 5,117 of NW_028142599.1, forward strand.
ACATTGACCTATCATGCCTCATAGCCCAGCCTCCTGCTCGCATGCACCCTAACTCCCACCCAGTAGGAGGAGACACTGACTCAGGGCCACCATCCTGTACTCCTTTGCTGCCACGCTGGACCCTCACCCACTGGCAGAAGCTGCACCTACTATACTATTGCACACGCACACACACACCTAAACAACACGCACACACACACCCAAAACCCACAAATGTCACTGTACCATCCACACTATCAATGTACATCTTACTCTGTAACCGCTTTTTAATTAAACAAAACAATACACACCCCTTCCACATCATATGCTCTCTATTTAACACATTTCACCTATAACTCAAGTTGCAATACAGGCATCTTTCATACAATTCTAACCATATTTCTCATATACAAATGTTCACAAATTAAGGGGGCGCAGCCCCTTACGACGGTGTGAAGAGCGCCCGTAGGGTGCGATGAATCACCTAGTTAATAAATGATTGGTGAGTGGTGCAAGTACAGGCCATTAGTGTGTACAAATGCCGCACCCCCTGTAGTGCCTGTCAGTATCAGTAACAACTGGCAAGAGGTTCTGCAGCAGCGCATAGTCAGGAAACAAAGTAGATGCACATAATACAGTGACCTACTGTGAAAGTCCTTTAGCGAGAGGTTCTGCAGCAGCAGCAGAGTACATGATAATACAGGACTGCAGTGTATAACAGTGGTGAGATAACCAATGTCGGGGATTTACAGCCACTGGCTAGAGAGAGGCAGGGCAACTGTCCAACGGGGTCACGGCAAGTAGCACAAGCTTTCCCAGGGGTCAGGGCAGGTGGCACAAGCATTCCTAGGGGTCAGGTCAGGTAGCACAAGCATTCCTAGGGGTCAGGGCAGGTAGCACAAGCGTTCCCAGGGTTCAGGGCAGGTAGCACAAGCTTTCCCAGGGGTCAGGGCAGGTAGCACAAGCGTTCCCAGGGTTCAGGGCAGGTAGCACATGCTTTCCCAGGGGTCAGGGCAGGTAGCACAAGCATTCCCAGGGGTCAGGGCAGGTAGCACAAGCGTTCCCAGGGGTCAGAGCAGGTAGCACAACCGTTCCCAGGGGTCAGGGCAGGTAGCACAAGCGTTCCCAGGGGTCAGGGCGGGTAGCACAAGCGTTCTCAGGGGTCAGGGCGGGTAGCACAAGCGTTCTCAGGGGTCAGGGCGGGTAGCACAAGCGTTCCCAGGGGTCAGGGCAGGTAGCACAAGCGTTCCCAGGGGTCAGGGCAGGTAGCACAAGCGTTCCCAGGGGTCAGGGCAGGTAGCACAAGCGTTCCCAGGGGTCAGGGCAGGTAGCACAAGCGTTCCCAGGGGTCAGGGCAGGTAGCACAAGCTTTCCCAGGGGTCAGGGCAGGTAACACAAGCGTTCCCAGGGGTCAGGGCAGGTAGCACAAGGGTTCCCAGGGGCCAGGGCAGGTAGCACAAGGGTTCCCAGAGGCCAGGGCAGGTAGCACAACCGTTCCCAGGGGCCAGGGCAGGTAGCACAAGCGTTCCCAGGGGTCAGGGCAGGTAGCACAAGCGTTCCCAGGGGTCAGGGCAGGTAGCACAAGCGTTCCCAGTCCAGGGCCAGGGCAGGTAGCACAAGCGTTCCCAGGGGTCAGGGCAGGTAGCACAAGCGTTCCCAGGGGTCAGGGCAGGTAGCACAAGCGTTCCCAGGGTCAGGGCAGGTAGCACAAGCGTTCCCAGGGTTCAGGGCAGGTAGCACAAGCGTTCCCAGGGGTCAGGGCAGGTAGCACAAGCGTTCCCAGGGGTCAGGGCAGGTAGCACAAGCGTTCCAGGGTCAGGGCAGTAGCACAAGCGTTCCCAGGGGTCAGGGCAGGTAGCACAAGCGTTCCCAGGGGTCAGGGCAGGTAGCACAAGCTTTCCCAGGGGTCAGGGCAGGTAACACAAGCTTTCCCAGGGGTCAGGGCAGGTAGCACAAGCGTTCCCAGGGGTCAGGGCAGGTAGCACAAGCGTTCCCAGGGGTCAGGGCAGGTAGCACAAGCGTTCCCAGGGGTCAGGGCAGGTAGCACAAGCGTTCCCAGGGGTCAGGGCAGGTAGCACAAGCGTTCCCAGGGGTCAGGGCAGGTAGCACAAGCGTTCCCAGGGGTCAGGGCAGGTAGCACAAGCGTTCCCAGGGGTCAGGGCAGGTAGCACAACCGTTCCCAGGGGCCAGGGCAGGTAGCACAAGCTTTCCCAGGGGTCAGGGCAAGTAGCACAAGCGTTCCCAGGGGTCAGGGCAGGTAGCACAAGCGTTCCCAGGTGTCAGGGCAGGTAGCACAAGCGTTCCCAGGGTTCAGAGCAGGTAGCACAAGCGTTCCCAGGGGTCAGGGCAGGTAGCACAAGCGTTCCCAGGGGTCAGGGCAGGTAGCACAAGCGTTCCCAGGGGTCAGGGCAGGTAGCACAAGCGTTCCCAGGGGTCAGGGCAGGTAGCACAAGCGTTCCCAGGGGTCAGGGCAGGTAGCACAAGCTTTCCCAGGGGTCAGGGCAGGTAACACAAGCTTTCCCAGGGGTCAGGGCAGGTAGCACAAGCGTTCCCAGGGGTCAGGGCAGGTAGCACAAGCGTTCCCAGGGGTCAGGGCAGGTAGCACAAGCGTTCCCAGGGGTCAGGGCAGGTAGCACAAGCGTTCCCAGGGGTCAGGGCAGGTAGCACAAGCTTTCCCAGGGGTCAGGGCAGGTAACACAAGCGTTCCCAGGGGTCAGGGCAGGTAGCACAAGCGTTCCCAGGGGTCAGGGCAGGTAGCACAAGCGTTCCCAGGGGTCAGGGCAGGTAGCACAACCGTTCCCAGGGGTCAGGGCAGGTAGCACAACCGTTCCCAGGGGTCAGGGCAGGTAGTACAACAGTGGAAGTCACACCTATAGCACAGTATACACATCAGATTCCAGCAGCACAGGCAGAAACAACTATCCTTAGCACAGGAGTGTGCAGCCGCAGTAATGGGCAGTGCGGCCCAGTGACCCTGCAGTGTACAATCCAGGAAGCAAATTGGCCGCCAAGTTCTAGCAATCTAGTATGGGAACATTTTCTGGAAACAGAATTATTATACCGGACACATCGGTGTATATTTATTTTTGGAGATGGATGAACAGTGACCTTTAGTAAATAAAACCATAACCCTATAGACTATAAATACAGGTTTATTCTGCTTCTGGTGGCGCCATGACCCGGATATTAACCCTTTAAGTGCCCTTTCAGAATTTGTCAAAACAGGTGTGAAAATTGCCAACCAAATGTTTGTATACATCACAATGACCGGTAATGTCACCTTATATAGGAAATATCATCATCTTATATACAATGGTTTTTATTTGAATGTATATAACAAATATGAGCGAAGATGGGATTTTTATTGGCTATTTTGCACATTTGTCTCATACAGTAGATGTATCCGTGACCCGGATATTAACACTGGTGGCACTGTGACCCGGATATTAACACTGGTGGCACTGTGACCCGGATATTAACACTGGTGGCACTGTGACCCGGATATTAACACTGGTGGCACTGTGACCCGGATATTAACACTGGTGGCACTGTGACCCGGATATTAACACTGGTGGCACTGTGACCCGGATATTAACACTGGTGGCACTGTGACCCGGATATTAACACTGGTGGCACTGTGACCCGGATATTAACACTGGTGGCACTGTGACCCGGATATTAACACTGGTGGCACTGTGACCCGGATATTAACACTGGTGGCACTGTGACCCGGATATTAACACTGGTGGCACTGTGACCCGGATATTAACACTGGTGGCACTGTGACCCGGATATTAACACTGGTGGCACTGTGACCCGGATATTAGCACTGGTGGCACTGTGAACCGGATATTACAGCTGATGTCACGTGACCCGGATATTAACACTGGTGGCACTGTGACCCGGATATTAACACTGGTGGCACTGTGACCCGGATATTAACACTGGTGGCACTGTGACCCGGATATTAACACTGGTGGCACTGTGATCCGGATATTAACACTGGTGGCGCCGTGACCCGGATATTAACACTGGTGGCACTGTGACCTGGATATTAACACTGGTGACACTGTGACCCGGATATTACAGCTGATGTCACGTGACCCGGATATTAACACTGGTGACACTGTGACCCGGATATTACAGCTGATGTCACGTGACCCGGATATTAACACTGGTGGCACTGTGACCCGGATATTACAGCTGATGTCACGTGACACGGATATTTACGCTGGTGGCGCCGTGACCCGGGTTTTAACACCAGTGGCACTCTGTCCACTGCTTGTTATGTAAGACGCTTCATTCCTCCAAGCTTCTAAAGTCTACTAGATGTTCCTGTGCCAACACCGCCCTTATTAATAGCATAGTCTGGTACACGTTGGGCATGCTGATGTGTGGTGGTAACCCTGAGCTGCACATCCCTAAACCATTCTACCCCCCACCAAACATCCCCCGGGTATTCAGCGTCACTGGTGCTGCTCCCACCCGGACATACCCCCACCATACATCACCCGGGTATTCAGCGTCACTGGTGCTGCTCCCACCCGGACATACCCCCACCATACATCCCCCGGGTATTCAGCGTCACTGGTGCTGCTCCCACCCGGACATACCCCCACCATACATCCCCCGGGTATTCAGCGTCACTGGTGCTGCTCCCACCCGGACATACCCCCACCATACATCCCCCGGGTATTCAGCGTCACTGGTGCTGCTCCCACCCGGACATACCCCCACCATACATCCCCCGGGTATTCAGCGTCACTGGTGCTGCTCCCACCCGGACATACCCCCACCATACATCCCCCGGGTATTCAGCGTCACTGGTGCTGCTCCCACCCGGACATACCCCCACCATACATCCCCCGGGTATTCAGCGTCACTGGTGCTGCTCCCACCCGGACATACCCTCACCATACATCCCCCGGGTATTCAGCGTCACTGGTGCTGCTCCCACCCAGACATACCCCCACCATACATCCCCCGGGTATTCAGCGTCACCGGTGCTGCTCCCACCCGGACATACCCCCACCATACATCCCCCGGGTATTAAGCATCACTGGTGCTGCTCCCACCCGGACATACCCCCACCATACACCCCCCGGGTATTCAGCGTCACTGGTGCTGCTCCCACCCGGACATACCCCCACCATACATCCCCCGGGTTTTCAGCGTCACTGGTGCTGCTCCCACCCGGACATACCCCCACCATACATCCCCCGGGTATTCAGCGTCACTGGTGCTGCTCTCACCCGGACATACCCCCACCATACATCCCCCGGGTATTCAGCGTCACTGGTGCTGCTCCCACCCGGACATACCCCCACCATACATCCCCCGGGTATTCAGCGTCACTGGTGCTGCTCCCACCCGGACATACCCCCACCATACATCCCCCGGGTATTCAGCGTCACTGGTGCTGCTCCCACCCGGACATACCCCCACCATACATCCCCCGGGTATTCAGCGTCACTGGTGCTGCTCCCACCCGGACATACCCCCACCATACATCCCCCGAGTATTCAGCGTCACTGGTGCTGCTCCCACCCGGACATACCCCCACCATACATCCCCCGGGTATTCAGCGTCACTGGTGCTGCTCCCACCCGGACATACCCCCACCATACATCCCCCGGGTATTCAGCGTCACTGGTGCTGCTCCCACCCGGACATACCCCCACCATACATCCCCCGAGTATTCAGCGTCACTGGTGCTGCTCCCACCTGGACATACCCCCACCATACATCCCCCGGGTATTCAGCGTCACTGGTGCTGCTCCCACCCGGACATACCCCCACCATACATCCCCCGGGTATTCAGCGTCACTGGTGCTGCTCCCACCCAGACATACCCCCACCATACATCCCCCGGGTATTCAGCGTCACTGGTGCTGCTCCCACCTGGACATACCCCCACCATACATCACCCGGGTATTCAGCGTCACTGGTGCTGCTCCCACCCGGACATACCCCCACCATACATCCCCCGGGTATTCAGCGTCACTGGTGCTGCTCCCACCCGGACATACCCCCACCATACATTCTCCGGGTATTCAGCGTCACTGGTGCTGCTCCCACCCGGACATACCCCCACCATACATCCCCCGGGTATTCAGCGTCACTGGTGCTGCTTCCACCCGGACATACCCCCACCATACATCCCCCGGGTATTCAGCGTCACTGGTGCTGCTCCCACCCGGACATACCCCCACCATACATCCCCCGGGTATTCAGCGTCACTGGTGCTGCTCCCACCCGGACATACCCCCACCATACATCCCCCGGGTATTCAGCGTCACTGGTGCTGCTCCCACCCGGACATACCCCCACCATACATTCTCCGGGTATTCAGCGTCACTGGTGCTGCTCCCACCCGGACATACCCCCACCATACATCCCCCGGGTATTCAGCGTCACTGGTGCTGCTTCCACCCGGACATACCCCTACCATACATCCCCTGGGTATTCAGCGTCACTGGTGCTGCTCCCAACCGGACATACCCCCACCATACATCCCCCGGGTATTCAGCGTCACTGGTGCTGCTCCCACCCGGACATACCCCCACCCACCACACGGCCCAGGAACCAGCCTCACTCTGCAGCCTGTGGTCCCTCCAGACTGGGGTGGTCTTGCGGTCTGTCTTCCGTCTGCCTCCTACAAGCCCCTCTTATCCCAGCCCGGCCCCAGTGGTTTAGAGAGCTTGATAAGTGCCCTATCAACATGTTAATCAAATTACTTATGAGCCAAAATTGACGCTTTTCATTAATTATACAAGATTATTCTAATTGCAAATTCAAATTTATTCACTCTGAACAGAAGGTGTTCTGCAATGTTTCAGGGAATTTGCATATTAAATGGGGAGATTGGTGCATTATGTATGCTAATTTATGCGTATTGTCTTTATTTTTAACTGGCAGACCATATGCACGGCTGCTGCCTAAGTAGGTGAAAAAGTCGCGGGGAGTTTGATTGGCTGGCTGCTCCGAGTTCTTGGCGGCGGTGAGGGGAGACATCACCTGGCGCCAGGAGATCAGGGCTTTCTCTATTCCCATCGCCCCAGTGTCAGAGCAGCGGCTTGTGTATAAATATCTGTATCCGCTAATTATGGCGCTCGTTCCCCGCGCCCCTCCCCCCAATCTGTGGCCTAGGTCACAGGACCACGAGGAGCGGAACATGTGACAGTTGGGAGCGGAGCTTGTGACAGTTGGGAGCTGGACACATGGCATTTGGGGGCAGAATACCCCAAAGGTGGGAGTTATAAAGCTGATAGTTGGGGGCAGAACATGTGACAGTTGGAGGCTGGACTCATGACAGTTGGGGGCAGAACACCTGGTAGTGGGGAGAGGAACACATAACACCTGGAACCCCATTCATCAATCGTTGGTAAATGAACCCCACAGTTGGTAATCCGAGTAAAGAGGCATAAGACAGAAGTCCGATCTGAGTGTCCCCCGGACCCCGTCACACCTGCACCACACTCCCATGGGCTGAATTTGCCCCAGCCCCCGACGCTGGGAAGGACAGACCCGAGTGCCCCAGTGCTGGTGACTGTGCAGACTGCAGAGTGCATGCCCGGAGCATCGACATTGCTCCAAACCAGGGCTGGAAGTGTCTGCGACATGTGACTGGCGTAAGATGACGGTAGTTGCTAAATTCGGTACTTGTGTATTATCACGGCGCCGGCACACACAACGTAGTTGGCGTAGTCAGCGTCAGCCAGCATAGTCGTAGTGTAAAGTAACGCGTAAAGCTGCCGGCATCCACAGGGTCGGGTGCGCTGGCAGACGCCAGAACAGCATCGGAGGACGCGCTTCACATACAGCGCCGGGAACCCCCTGATCTCATACCCTGGCGGACGCTGGCAGAGAGGCACTCCATATTAGTTGAACACATGAGCGTATTATACGCACGAACGTCTCAGACCGGACAGGGTTAGGGGGTGTGGCGCACGTGCGTTATGTGCACAAAAAAGGACGTTCCAGTGCCAGTGCTCCATGTCAAATTCTGGCAAATGGCTTCATTTAAAACCACCACTATCCACGTCAGCCCGAAGCGACCTCCCAACCTGTTCATACCCCCACAATCCACGTCGGCGTGGAGTTAATTGTATAACGAACCCGAAGCGTGGCGAGTGCAGTGAGCCCCATGTGGGGATGCAGAAAATGAGCCCGAAGCGTGGCGAGTGCAGTGAGCCCCATGTGGGGATGCGGATAATGAGCCCGAAGCGTGACGAGTGCAGTGAGCCCCATGTGGGGATGCAGAAAATGAGCCCGAAGCGTGGCGAGTGCAGTGAGCCCCATGTGGGGATGCAGAAAATGAGCCCGAAGCGTGGCGAGTGCAGTGAGCCCCATGTGGGGATGCAGAAAATGAGCCCGAAGCGTGGCGAGTGCAGTGAGCCCCATGTGGGGATGCGGATAATGAGCCCGAAGCGTGACGAGCACACACGGATTACTTCACATGTATTCCACGTCCGCTCGCCATGCTTCAGGCTCGTTTCCCGCGTCCCCTCGCGGGGCTCGCTGCATTTGCCACGCTTCGGGCTTGGTGGCTCGCTGTGCTCGCCACACTTTATAAAGTAAACTCCACGGCGACGTGGATAGTGGGGGGTATGAACAGGTTGCAAGGACGCGTAATGCGCCCACTTGCCATGATTCGGGCTGGCGAGTATAGTGGGGGTTTAAAGAAAACATTCACACCTGCCATGTCATACATCTGACACAGTAATGACGACATGTGTTAACTTTTTTTTAGTGAACAATAAAGAAGAAAAGCAATGAACAATGTTCAATAATAGCAAATAGGTCCAAGAAACTCTAAAAACAGTCATTCTTCTCTTTCTGCATTCCCTTCAGATGCAGCTGATGTTGATGCAGCTGTGTCAACATTTGTGTCGGCTGGTTTGTCGGCCATTAGGACCAGAGTTAGTGCGTGTAAAATGCGCAGGAAAGCGTTCTCTGCACCAAGGGTTTTGCGCTATATATACTCCTGCAGGTAGGAGTCAAGGTATTGGCGCGCAGTGCCCCTCTGTCTCTTGTTCCCCCACTTCCATGAGCCCCAGAGCCTTTCAATATTTAGGGTATGAATCCCAGTGTCTGGGTCCACGAAATTGTAGTGATAACACCCTGACATGTCACGTGTACACCTGTAGTAATCAGATCCTCATATGTCACGTGTGCACCTGTAGTGATCAGATCCTCACATGTCACGTGTACAGCTGTAGTGATAACTCCCTGACATGTCACGTGTACACCGGTAGTGATCAGATCCTCACATGTCACGTGTACACCTGTAGTGATAACACCCTGACATGTCACGTGTACACCTGTAGTGATCAGTCCTCACATGTCACGTGTACACCTGTAGTGATCAGTCCTCACATGTCACGTGTACACCTGTAGTGATCAGATCCTCACATGTCACGTGTGCACCTGTAGTGATCAGATCCTCACATGTCACGTGTACACCTGTAGTGATAACTCCCTGACATGTCACGTGTACACCCGTAGTGTTCTGATCTTCACGTCATGTGTACACCTGTAGTGATCAGATCCTCACATGACACATGTGCACCCGTAGTGATAAGATCCTGACATGTCACGTGTACACCTGTAGTGATCAGATCCTCATATGTCACGTGTACACCTGTAACGATAAGATCCTCACGTGTACACCTGTAGTGATCAGATCCTCACGTGTCACGTGTACACCTGTAGTGATCAGATCCTCACGTGTACACCGGCAGCACAGGTAAGTCACTCAGCACCGTGTCACGCTTCCCCTCAGGGCTGGCCTGATACCTGGCATTGTGTGGGCGGGCGGCTGGCACAGTCCGTGCGCTTCTCTCCTCACCAGTGATATAACGCCCCAGTGTGACGTGTTCCCAGCTGGCAGCGCTGTTGCCCATATGGGCGCACAGGTGGGAATATAGGTTGCACTGTTTGTGTATAAACATTGGCATGCAGCTCGGATAGAATGTATAAATATGTGTACGTCTCTGTAGCATGTTTTATGTGTAGCCATATGTCAGTGTGCCGACATGCCAATGTGTGTCTCCTTTAGGCGACGCAGCAGCCCATGTATAATTCACGGTGCGGTGCCCAATACAGGCTGTGCAGTCCCAGCGCTATACATATTTCATGACTCCTGGAGGCCTCTGGGAATGGATCTGTCTGGCTCTGGCCCCTGTCTGGCTGCCGCTCAGTGATTTTCTCTCCTCTTTCCTGTGTCATCTCCCGATATCTCACAGCGCTGCTCTGTTCCTCACAGCTCCTGCTTCTAATACTTCCCAGACCAGAGATAGACCTACGTCTCCTTCCTGTGTCATCCCCCGATATCTCACAGCGCTGCTCTGTTCCTCACAGCTCCTGCTTCTAATACTTCCCAGACCAGAAATAGACCTACGTCTCCTTCCTGTGTCATCTCCCGATATCTCACAGCGCTGCTCTGTTCCTCACAGCTCCTGCTTCTAATTCTTCCCAGACCCAGAGATAGACCTACGTCTCCTTCCTGTGTCATCTCCCGATATCTCACAGCGCTGCTCTGTTCCTCACAGCTCCTGCATCTAATACTTCCCAGACCCAGAGTTAGACCTAAGTCTCCTTCCTGTGTCATCTCCCGATATCTCACAGCGCTGCTCTGTTGCTCACAGCTTCTGCTTCTAATACTTCCCAGACCCAGAGGTAGACCTACGTCTCCTTCCTGTGCCATCTCCCGATATCTCACAGCGCTGCTCTGTTCCTCACAGCTCCTGCTTCTAATACTTCCCAGACCTAGAGATAGACCTACGTCTCCTTCCTGTGTCATCTCCCGATATCTCACAGCACTGCACTGTTCCTCACAGCTCCTGCTTCTAATACTTCCCAGACCAGAAATAGACCTACGTCTCCTTCCTGTGTCATCTCCCGATATCTCACAGCGCTGCTCTGTTATTCACAGCTCCTGCGTCTAATACTTCCCAGACCTAGAGATAGACCTACGTCTCCTTCCTGTGTCATCTCCCGATATCTCACAGCACTGCACTGTTCCTCACAGCTCCTGCGTCTAATACTTCCCAGACCAGAGATAGACCTACGTCTCCTTCCTGTGTCATCTCCTGATATCTCACAGCGCTGCTCTGTTCCTCACAGCTCCTGCTTCTAATACTTCCCAGACCAGAAATAGACCTACGTCTCCTTCCTGTGTCATCTCCCGATATCTCACAGCGCTGCTCTGTTCCTCACAGCTCCTGCTTCTAATTCTTCCCAGACCCAGAGATAGACCTACGTCTCCTTCCTGTGTCATCTCCCGATATCTCACAGCGCTGCTCTGTTCCTCACAGCTCCTGCATCTAATACTTCCCAGACCCAGAGTTAGACCTAAGTCTCCTTCCTGTGTCATCTCCCGATATCTCACAGCGCTGCTCTGTTGCTCACAGCTTCTGCTTCTAATACTTCCCAGACCCCGAGGTAGACCTACGTCTCCTTCCTGTGTCATCTCCCGATATCTCACAGCGCTGCTCTGTTCCTCACAGCTCCTGCTTCTAATTCTTCCCAGACCCAGAGATAGACCTACGTCTCCTTCCTGTGTCATCTCCCGATATCTCACAGCGCTGCTCTGTTCCTCACAGCTCCTGCTTCTAATTCTTCCCAGACCCAGAGATAGACCTACGTCTCCTTCCTGTGTCATCTCCCGATATCTCACAGCGCTGCTCTGTTCCTCACAGCTCCTGCATCTAATACTTCCCAGACCCAGAGTTAGACCTAAGTCTCCTTCCTGTGTCATCTCCCGATATCTCACAGCGCTGCTCTGTTGCTCACAGCTTCTGCTTCTAATACTTCCCAGACCCCGAGGTAGACCTACGTCTCCTTCCTGTGTCATCTCCCGATATCTCACAGCGCTGCTCTGTTATTCACAGCTCCTGCGTCTAATACTTCCCAGACCAGAAATAGACCTACGTCTCCTTCCTGTGTCATCTCCCGATATCTCACAGCGCTGCTCTGTTCCTCACAGCTCCTGCTTCTAATACTTCCCAGACCAGAGATAGACCTACGTCTCCTTCCTGTGTCATCTCCCGATATCTCACAGCGCTGCTCTGTTCCTCACAGCTCCTGCTTCTAATACTTCCCAGACCAGAAATAGACCTACGTCTCCTTCCTGTGTCATCTCCCGATATCTCACAGCGCTGCTCTGTTATTCACAGCTCCTGCTTCTAATACTTCCCAGACCAGAAATAGACCTACGTCTCCTTCCTGTGTCATCTCCCGATATCTCACAGCGCTGCTCTGTTCCTCACAGCTCCTGCTTCTAATACTTCCCAGACCAGAAATAGACCTACGTCTCCTTCCTGTGTCATCTCCCGATATCTCACAGCGCTGCTCTGTTATTCACAGCTCCTGCTTCTAATACTTCCCAGACCAGAAATAGACCTACGTCTCCTTCCTGTGTCATCTCCCGATATCTCACAGAGCTGCTCTGTTCCTCACAGCTCCTGCTTCTAATACTTCCCAGACCCCGAGGTAGACCTATGTCTCCTTCCTGTGTCATCTCCCCATATCTCACAGCGCTGCTCTGTTCCTCACAGCTCCTGCTTCTAATACTTCCCAGACCAGAAATAGACCTACGTCTCCTTCCTGTGTCATCTCCCGATATCTCACAGCGCTGCTCTGTTATTCACAGCTCCTGCTTCTAATACTTCCCAGACCCAGAGATAGACCTACGTCTCCTTCCTGTGTCATCTCCCGATAACTCACAGCACTGCTCTGTACCTCACAGCTCCTGCTTCTAATACTTCCCAGACCAGAGGTAGACCTAGGTCTCCTTCCTGTGTCATCTCCCGATCTCTCACAGCGCTGCTCTGTTCCTCACAGCTCCTGCTTCTAATACTTCCCAGACCCAGAGATTGACCTACGTCTCCTTCCTGTGTCATCTCCTGATATCTCACAGCGCTGCTCTGTACCTCACAGCTCCTGCTTCTAATACTTCCCAGACCCAGAGATAGACCTACGTCTCCTTCCTGTGTCATCTCCCGAAATCTCACCAGTGCTGCTCTGTTCCTCACAGCTCCTGCTTCTAATACTTCCCAGACCAGAAATAGACCTACGTCTCCTTCCTGTGTCATCTCCCGATATCTCGCAGCGCTGCTCTGTTCCTCACAGCTCCTGCTTCTAATACTTCCCAGACCCAGAGATAGACCTACGTCTCCTTCCTGTGTCATCTCCCGAAATCTCATCAGTGCTGCTCTGTTCCTCACAGCTCCTGCGTCTAATACTTCCCAGATCAGAGATAGACCTACGTCTCCTTCCTGTGTCATCTCTCGATATCTCACAGAGCTGCTCTGTTCCTCACAGCTCCTGCTTCTAATACTTCCCAGACCAGAAATAGACCTACGTCTCCTTCCTGTGTCATCTCCCGATATCTCACAGCGCTGCTCTGTTATTCACAGCTCCTGCTTCTAATACTTCCCAGACCCAGAGATAGACCCACGTCTCCTTCCTGTGTCATCTCCTGATATCTCACAGCGCTGCTCTGTTCCTCACAGCTCCTGCTTCTAATACTTCCCAGACCCAGAGATAGACCTACGTCTCCTTCCTGTGTCATTTCCGGATATCTCACAGCGCTGCTCTGTTCCTCACAGCTCCTGCGTCTAATACTTCCCAGACCCAGGGATAGACCTACGTCTCCTTCCTGTGTCATCTCCCGATATCTCACAGCGCTGCTCTGTTCCTCACAGCTCCTGCGTCTAATACTTCCCAGACCCAGAGATAGACCTACGTCTCCTTCCTGTGTCATCTCCCGATATCTCACAGCCAGTGCCGGATTTGTGCCTAGGCCCGTGAGGCACGGGCCTCAGGGCGGCACCAATTAAGGGCAGCAGGCAGGCTGACATTCTGTTAAATAGAGGCATGGCAGATTGGGTGGGCAGCGGCAAGTGACAAGCAATGTCGCCCCCGCCATGATTTATCATATGTCGGCGTCAGCGCCACTCATCAACCACCGCTGCCCACCCGCACTGCCATGCACATTACATCACCGGTAATCTGCAGGGTCAGATGGTCCTCCTGCGCGTCCGGCATTTGTCTCAGGCTCACTGCCGCCTGCGCCCATTGGCTACCCTATACACACAGCCTATTGGCTGCTGTGTAGCCAATGGGCGGGTACAGCAGCTGAGCTGAGCGGCGCACAGTTCCCAGTCACAGTGTGAGACTGTGAGAGACTGACTGACTGAGACACCTCTAATAAAGATCCTCCAACTGCCGGCCTCCCTCCCTCCGGGTCCTCTGGCATAAACATATATACACAAAAAGAAAAAGAAGCAATAATGTGCTTTAAAAGTCATTTAATGAAAAATAAAATATAACTTTTAGAATTATTGATAAAATCTGTGAAATATTAGTTAGGACTTTTACCTTAATAATGATTACATTAAAATAGGGGGGGGGGGGGCAAAAATGTTGTGCCTAGGGGCGGCCTGACCCCTAAATTCGCCCCTGCTCACAGCGCTGCTCTGTTCCTCACAGCTCCTGCTTCTAATTCTTCCCAGACCCCGAGGTAGACCTACGTCTCCTTTCTGTGTCATCTCCCGATATCTCACAGCGCTGCTCTGTTCCTCACAGCTCCTGCTTCTAATACTTCCCAGACCCAGGGATAGACCTACGTCTCCTTCCAATGATGAATGAACCGGCCCTTGTCCTCTGGCCTGGAAGAGGCCGTCATGTCTCATCCGGGGGCCCCGATGACCAGTCTAATGGTAGAATGATGTCCTCTCTGGACTGGGAGTGTGGACAATATCTAAGTCGACACCAAAAGATAAAAAGGCATGAGTTTTTTTGTCTGTGTCGACACCTGAGCACATTAACCCCCAGTTAGAGGAGTGTGTACCCTCACGCGGCTAGCAAAGTGCACACATATGGTAAACCATGAAAAGTTAAAAAAAATTGTAAATAAAAACACGTCAACCTATTTCTGTGTCGACTGCTGGCATGTCGACCCATGTTCTCCTATTCCGGGACGGAGGTACAGAAGAACACCACGTCGCCTCATAAATAAATACTATGCCAATGCGGTTTGCCCAGATCACTGCCGCTCATCCGTCTCTGGGCACTGAGCGTACGCTCTCTGGTGCTGACGCAATGCCCCAGACACACATAAAGTAATGGACGCATCATTGATGTAGCTGACAGGTGAGAGGAACAGAGAAATGTGCTTAGTACATGGGAAAGAGACCGTTAATTATTTATGTTATTATGTGACGGGCGGTAAGTGCTGCAGCCATTTCCAGGAAAGCGCAGCGCTCAGGCTGCTGGACACAGGGGCCGCGCCAGTGACATCATCTGTAATGGAGACATGATCTAGTCCGACCTCCATGACAGATACTGTATCTCTACAGTCTGCCGTCTCTGTGGCCTATTATGGTGGCGTCTTATGGTGTGTACACACTTGTACAATCTGACTATATAGTCAGAATCTCATCTGGATATCATGCAGATTGTATGGGTTTTAACCCTTGCGATCCCGATGCGCGCTCCCGTATTGCAGCCACAAAGTCTTGGCTGCATAGACTATATAGTGCAGATCTGCACTATATAGTGTACATTGTACAAGTGTGTACACACCATTACTCTCCTGATGCACAATAGTGGTCTGAAGGGTTCATTTGGAAGTGCAAAGATAAATTGTCCTAACCTACACAGGATGACACAGTGCCTCACACAGTACACTATATCCCACAGTACACTATATCCCACAGTACACTATATCCCACAGTACACTATATCACACTGACACGGTGCCTCACACAGTACACTATATCACACAGTACACTATATCACACAGTACACTATATCCCACAGTACACTAGATCCCACAGTACACTAGATCCCACAGTACACTATATTACACAGTACACTATATCCCACAGTACACTATATCCCACAGTACACTATATCCCACAGTACACTATATCCCACAGTACACTATATCCCACAGTACACTATATCCCACAGTACACTATATCACACAGTACACTATACCACACTAACACCGTGCCTCACACAGTACACTATATCACACAGTACACTATATCACACAGTACACTATATCACACAGTACACTATATCACACAGTACACAGTGCTCTATCACACTGACATGGTGCCTCACACAGTACACTATATCACACAGTACACTATATCACACAGTACACTATATCACACAGTACACTATATCACACAGTACACTATATTACACAGTACACTATATCACACAGTACTCTATCACACTGACACGCTCCCTCACACAGTACACTATATCACACAGTACACTATATCACACAGTACACAGTGCTCTATCACACTGACATGGTGCCTCACACAGTACACTATATCACACAGTACACTATATCACACAGTACACAGTGCTCTATCACACTGACACGGTGCCTCACACAGTACACTATATCACACAGTACACTATATCACACAGTACACTATATTACACAGTACACTATATCACACAGTACTCTATCACACTGACACGCTCCCTCACACAGTACACTATATCACACAGTACACTATATCACACAGTACACTATGGCCCTTATTCTGATCGGTGCGGCCGGATCTGAATATGCGGCCAGCACCGTGCGTCCTAAACCCCGCCTTCCATACGGATCGCCAACTCCGTCCGTACGCGGTAAGAAGTTGGCCGAACGGACCGCACGTGTATTTCTCATGAATACACCTCCTCCATCTCAGGGAACCTCCCCCATCATTCGATGGTCGCAGAACATCGAATGCAGGGCCGAGTGGTCCACCAGCTCCCGCAACCTCAGACCACACGGACATTTTTCCGTGCAAAAGCAGGGATCTGGGCGGGCAGCTGGCATCCGGCAATGTCATATGTCCGCCCCCTACACGTGCGTCACGGCCGCATTACCATACGTACGCCCAGCGTTTTCATGGGAACGCCCATGAAACGCGGGGCGTATGCATATGGTAATGAGCCCAAATAGCCCTTCACACCCCTCTCCACCCCCTGTTCGGAGTGTTCACATATCATGCGGAATGTGGCCGTGCGTCCGGCTCGCACATGCGCAGACACAAAACATCGGCGGGCCGAACGCACGTGGATATTACCGCACCAACCAGAATAAGGGCCTATATCACACTGACACGGTGCCTCACACAGTACACTATATCACACAGTACACTATATCCCACTGACACGGTGCCTCACACAGTACACTATATCACACAGTACACTATATCACACTGACACGGTGCCTCACACAGTACACTATATCACACTGACACGGTGCCTCACACAGTACACTATATCACACAGTACACTATATCACACAGTACACTATATCACACTGACACGGTGCCTCACACAGTACACTATATCACACAGTACACTATATCACACAGTACACTATATCACACTGACACGGTGCCTCACACAGTACACTATATCACACAGTACACTATATCACACACTACACTATATCACACAGTACACAGTACTCTATCACACTGACACGGTGCCTCACACAGTACACTATATCACACAGTACACTATATCACACAGTACACTATATCACACTGACACGGTGCCTCACACAGTACACTATATCACACAGTACACTATATCACACAGTACACTATATCACACTGACACGGTGCCTCACACAGTACACTATATCACACAGTACACTATATCACACAGTACACTATATCACACAGTACACAGTACTCTATCACACTGACACGGTGCCTCACACAGTACACTATATCACACAGTACACTATATCACACAGTACACTATATCACACAGTACACTATATCACACTGACACGGTGCCTCACACAGTACACTATATCACACAGTACACTATATCACACAGTACACTATATCACACTGACACGGTGCCTCACACAGTACACTATATCACACAGTACACTATATCACACAGTACACTATATCACACTGACACGGTGCCTCACACAGTACACTATATCACACTGACACGGTGCCTCACACAGTACACTATATCACACAGTACACTATATCACACTGACACGGTGCCTCACACAGTACACTATATCACACTGACACGGTGCCTCACACAGTACACTATATCACACTGACACGGTGCCTCACACAGTACACTATATCACACAGTACACTATATCACACAGTACACTATATCACACTGACACGGTGCCTCACACAGTACACTATATCACACAGTACACTATATCACACAGTACACTATATCACACAGTACACAGTACTCTATCACACTGACACGGTGCCTCACACAGTACACTATATCACACAGTACACTATATCACACAGTACACTATATCACACAGTACACTATATTACACAGTACACTATATCACACAGTACACAGTACTCTATCACACTGACACGCTCCCTCACACAGTACACTATATCACACAGTACACTATGGCCCTTATTCTGATCGGTGCGGCCGGATCTGAATATGCGGCCAGCACCGTGCGTCCTAAACCCCGCCTTCCATACGGATCGCCAACTCCGTCCGTACGCGGTAAGAAGTTGGCCGAACGGACCGCACGTGTATTTCGCACCAACCAGAATAAGGGCCTATATCACACTGACACGGTGCCTCACACAGTACACTATATCACACTGACACGCTCCCCTCACACAGTGCACTATATCACACAGTACAATACATCACACTGACACGGTGCCTCACACAGTACACTATATCACACAGTACATCACACAGTACACTGTATCACACAGTACACTATATCACACAGTACATCACACAGTACACTATATCACACAGTACACTATATCACACAGTACACTATATCACACAGACACGTGCCTCACACAGTACACTATATCACACAGTACACTATATCACACAGTACACTATATCACACAGTACACTATATCCCACAGTACACTATATCCCACAGTACACTATATCCCACAGTACACTATATCACACAGTACACTATATCCCACAGTACACTATATCACACTGACACTGTGCCTCACACAGTACTATATCCCACAGTACACAGTGCTCTATCACACTGACACGCTCCCTCACACAGTACACTATATCCCACAGTACACTATATCCCACAGTACACTATATCCCACAGTACACAGTGTTTTATCACACTGACACGGTGCCTCACACAGTACACAGTGCTCTATCACACTGACACAGTGCCTCACACAGTACACAGTACTCTATCACACTGACACGGTGCCTCACACAGTACATGCAGATTGTGGGCAGTGGCAGGGAGCTGGACACTGGTACATGCAGATTGTGGGCAGTGGCTGGGAGGTGGACACTGGTACATGCAGATTCTGGGCAGTGGCTGGGAGGTGGACACTGGTACATGCAGATTGTGGCAGTGGCTGGGTGGTGGACACTGGTACATGCAGATTGTGGGCAGTGGCGGGGAGGTGGACACTGGTAGATGCAGATTGTAGGCAGTGGCTGGGTTGTGGACACTGGTACATGCAGATTGTGGGCAGTGGCGGGGTGGTGGACACTGGTACATGCAGATTGTGGGCAGTGGCGTGGTGGTGGACACTGGTACATGCAGATTGTGGGCAGTGGCTGGGTGGTGGACACTGGTACATGCAGATTGTGGGGTGGTGGACACTGGTACATGCAGATTGTGGGCAGTGGTGGACACTGGTACATGCAGATTGTGGGCAGTGGCTGGGTGGTGGACACTGGTACATGCAGATTGTGGGCAGTGGCTGGGTGGTGGACACTGGTACATGCAGATTGTGGGCAGTGGCTGGGTGGTGGACACTGGTACATGCAGATTGTGGGCAGTGGCTGGGTGGTGGACACTGGTACATGCAGATTGTGGGCAGTGGCGGGGTGGTGGACACTGGTACATGCAGATTGTGGGCAGTGGTGGACACTGGTACATGCAGATTGTGGGCAGTGGTGGGGTGGTGGACACTGGTACATGCAGATTGTGGGCAGTGGCGGGGTGGTGGACACTGGTACATGCAGATTGTGGGCAGTGGCGGGGTGGTGGACACTGGTACATGCAGATTGTGGGCAGTGGCTGGGTGGTGGACACTGGTACATGCTGATTGTGGGCAGTGGCTGGTTGGCGGACACTGGTACATGCAGATTGTGGGCAGTGGCTGTGTGGCGGACACTGGTACATGCAGATTGTGGGCAGTGGCTGGGTGGTGGACACTGGTACATGCAGGTTGTGGGAAGTGGCTGGGTGGTGGACACTGGTACATGCAGATTGTGGGCAGTGGCTGGGTGGTGGACACTGGTACATGCAGATTGTGGGCAGTGGCAGGGAGCTGGACACTGGTACATGCAGATTGTGGGCAGTGGCTGGGAGGTGGACACTGGTACATGCAGATTCTGGGCAGTGGCTGGGAGGTGGACACTGGTACATGCAGATTGTGGCAGTGGCTGGGTGGTGGACACTGGTACATGCAGATTGTGGGCAGTGGCGGGGAGGTGGACACTGGTAGATGCAGATTGTAGGCAGTGGCTGGGTTGTGGACACTGGTACATGCAGATTGTGGGCAGTGGCGGGGTGGTGGACACTGGTACATGCAGATTGTGGGCAGTGGCGTGGTGGTGGACACTGGTACATGCAGATTGTGGGCAGTGGCTGGGTGGTGGACACTGGTACATGCAGATTGTGGGGTGGTGGACACTGGTACATGCAGATTGTGGGCAGTGGTGGACACTGGTACATGCAGATTGTGGGCAGTGGCTGGGTGGTGGACACTGGTACATGCAGATTGTGGGCAGTGGCTGGGTGGTGGACACTGGTACATGCAGATTGTGGGCAGTGGCTGGGTGGTGGACACTGGTACATGCAGATTGTGGGCAGTGGCTGGGTGGTGGACACTGGTACATGCAGATTGTGGGCAGTGGCGGGGTGGTGGACACTGGTACATGCAGATTGTGGGCAGTGGTGGACACTGGTACATGCAGATTGTGGGCAGTGGTGGGGTGGTGGACACTGGTACATGCAGATTGTGGGCAGTGGCGGGGTGGTGGACACTGGTACATGCAGATTGTGGGCAGTGGCGGGGTGGTGGACACTGGTACATGCAGATTGTGGGCAGTGGCTGGGTGGTGGACACTGGTACATGCTGATTGTGGGCAGTGGCTGGTTGGCGGACACTGGTACATGCAGATTGTGGGCAGTGGCTGTGTGGCGGACACTGGTACATGCAGATTGTGGGCAGTGGCTGGGTGGTGGACACTGGTACATGCAGGTTGTGGGAAGTGGCTGGGTGGTGGACACTGGTACATGCAGATTGTGGGAAGTGGCTGGGTGGTGGACACTGGTACATGCAGTTTGTGGGCAGTGGCGGGGTGGTGGACACTGGTACATGCAGATTGTGGGCAGTGGCTGGGAGGTGGACACTGGTACATGCAGATAGTGGGCATTTGCTGGGTGGTGGACACTGGTACATGCAGATTGTGGGCAGTGGCTGGGTGGTGGACACTGGTACATGCAGATTGTGGGCAGTGGCTGGGTGGTGGACACTGGTACATGCAGATTGTGGGCAGTGGCTGGGTGGTGGACACTGGTACATGCAGATTGTGGGCAGTGGTGGGGTGGTGGACACTGGTACATGCAGATTGTGGGCAGTGGTGGACACTGGTACATGCAGATTGTGGGCAGTGGCTGGGTGGTGGACACTGGTACATGCAGATTGTGGGCAGTGGCTGGGTGGTGGACACTGGTACATGCAGATTGTGGGGTGATGGACACTGGTACATGCAGATTGTGGGCAGTGGCGGGGTGGTGGACACTGGTACATGCAGTTTGAGGGCAGTGGCGGGGTGGTGGACACTGGTACATGCAGATTGTGGGCAGTGGCGTGGTGGTGGACACTGGTACATGCAGATTGTGGGCAGTGGCTGGGTGGTGGACACTGGTACATGCAGATTGTGGGGTGGTGGACACTGGTACATGCAGATTGTGGGCAGTGGTGGACACTGGTACATGCAGATTGTGGGCAGTGGCTGGGTGGTGGACACTGGTACATGCAGATTGTGGGCAGTGGCTGGGTGGTGGACACTGGTACATGCAGATTGTGGGCAGTGGCTGGGTGGTGGACACTGGTACATGCAGATTGTGGGCAGTGGCTGGGTGGTGGACACTGGTACATGCAGATTGTGGGCAGTGGCGGGGTGGTGGACACTGGTACATGCAGATTGTGGGCAGTGGTGGACACTGGTACATGCAGATTGTGGGCAGTGGCTGGGTGGTGGACACTGGTACATGCTGATTGTGGGCAGTGGCTGGTTGGCGGACACTGGTACATGCAGATTGTGGGCAGTGGCTGTGTGGCAGACACTGGTACATGCAGATTGTGGGCAGTGGCTGGGTGGTGGACACTGGTACATGCAGATTGTGGGAAGTGGCTGGGTGGTGGACACTGGTACATGCAGATTGTGGGAAGTGGCTGGGTGGTGGACACTGGTACATGCAGTTTGTGGGCAGTGGCTGTGTGGCAGACACTGGTACATGCAGATTGTGGGCAGTGGCTGGGTGGTGGACACTGGTACATGCAGATTGTGGGAAGTGGCTGGGTGGTGGACACTGGTACATGCAGATTGTGGGAAGTGGCTGGGTGGTGGACACTGGTACATGCAGTTTGTGGGCAGTGGCGGGGTGGTGGACACTGGTACATGCAGATTGTGGGCAGTGGCTGGGAGGTGGACACTGGTACATGCAGATAGTGGGCATTTGCTGGGTGGTGGACACTGGTACATGCAGATTGTGGGCAGTGGCTGGGTGGTGGACACTGGTACATGCAGATTGTGGGCAGTGGCTGGGTGGTGGACACTGGTACATGCAGATTGTGGGCAGTGGCTGGGTGGTGGACACTGGTACATGCAGATTGTGGGCAGTGGTGGGGTGGTGGACACTGGTACATGCAGATTGTGGGCAGTGGCAGGGAGGTGGACACTGGTACATGCAGATTATGGGCAGTGGCTGGGTGGTGGACACTGGAACATGCAGATTGTGGGCAGTGGCGGGGTGGTGGACACTGGTACATGCAAATTGTGTTCAGTGGCGGAGTGGTGGACACTGGTACATGCAGATTGTGGGCAGTGGCTGGGTGGTGGACACTGGTACATGCAGATAGTGGGCATTTGCTGGGTGGTGGACACTGGTACATGCAGATTGTGGGCAGTGGCAGGGAGGTGGGCACTGGTACATGCAGATTGTGGGCAGTGGCTGGGTGGTGGACACTGGTACATGCAGATTGTGGACAGTGGCAGGGTGGTGGACACTGGTACATGCAGATTGTGGACAGTGGCTGGGTGGTGGACACTGGTACATGCAGATTGTGGGCAGTGGCTGGGTGGTGGACACTGGTACATGCAGATTGTGGGCAGTGGCAGGGAGGTGGGCACTGGAACATGCAGATTGTGGGCAGTGGCTGGGTGGTGGACACTGGTACATGCAGATTGTGGACAGTGGCAGGGTGGTGGACACTGGTACATGCAGATTGTGGGCAGTGGCTGGGTGGTGGACACTGGTACATGCAGATTGTGGGCAGTGGCAGGGAGGTGGACACTGGTACATGCAGATTGTGGGCAGTGGCAGGGAGCTGGACACTGGTACATGCAGATTGTGGGCAGTGGCTGGGTGGTGGACACTGGCACATGCAGATTGTGGGTAGTGGCTGGGTGGTGGACACTGGCACATGGAGATTGTGGGCAGTGGCGCGGTGGTGGACACTGGTACATGCAGATTGTGAGCAGTGGCTGGGTGGTGGACACTGGTACATGCAGATTGTGGGCAGTGGCAGGGAGCTGGACACTGGTACATGCAGATTGTGGGCAGTGGCTGGGTGGTGGAAACTGGTACATGCAGATTGTGGGCAGTGGCAGGGAGCTGGACACTGGTACATCCAGATTGTGGGCAGTGGCTGGGTGGTGGACACTGGTACATGCAGATTGTGGGCAGTGGCTGGGTGGTGGACACTGGTACATGCAGATTGTGGGCAGTGGCTGGGTGGTGGACACTGGTACATGCAGATTGTGGGCAGTGGCAGGGAGCTGGACACTGGTACATGCAGATTGTGGGCAGTGGCTGGGTGGTGGACACTGGTACATGCAGATTGTGTTCAGTGGCGGAGTGGTGGACACTGGTTCATGCAGATTGTGGGCAGTGGCTGGGTGGTGGACACTGGTACATGCAGTTTGTGGGCAGTGGCGGGGTGGTGGACACTGGTACATGCAGATTGTGGGCAGTGGCTGGGTAATGGACACTGGTACATGCAGATAGTGGGCATTTGCTGGGTGGTGGACACTGGTACATGCAGATTGTGGGCAGTGGCTGGGTGGTGGACACTGGTACATGCAAATTGTGGGCAGTGGCAGGGAGGTGGGCACTGGTACATGCAGATTGTGGGCAGTGGCTGGGTGGTGGACACTGGTACATGCAGATTGTGGGCAGTGGCAGGGTGGTGGACACTGGTACATGCAGATTGTGGGCAGTGGCTGGGTGGTGGACACTGGTACATGCAGATTGTGGGCAGTGGCAGGGAGGTGGACACTGGTACATGCAGATTGTGGGCAGTGGCAGGGAGGTGGACACTGGTACATGCAGATTGTGGGCAGTGGCTGGGTGGTGGACACTGGCACATGCAGATTGTGGGCAGTGGCTGGGTGGTGGACACTGGCACATGGAGATTGTGGGCAGTGGCGCGGTGGTGGACACTGGTACATGCAGATTGTGGGCAGTGGCTGGGTGGTGGACACTGGTACATGCAGATTGTGGGCAGTGGCAGGGAGCTGGACACTGGTACATGCAGATTGTGGGCAGTGGCTGGGTGGTGGAAACTGGTACATGCAGATTGTGGGCAGTGGCAGGGAGCTGGACACTGGTACATGCAGATTGTGGGCAGTGGCTGGGTGGTGGAAACTGGTACATGCAGATTGTGGGCAGTGGCAGGGAGCTGGACACTGGTACATCCAGATTGTGGGCAGTGGCTGGGTGGTGGACACTGGTACATGCAGATTGTGGGCAGTGGCAGGGAGCTGGACACTGGTACATGCAGATTGTGGGCAGTGGCTGGGTGGTGGACACTGGTACATGCAGATTGTGGGCAGTGGCAGGAAGCTGGACACTGGTACATCCAGATTGTGGGCAGTGGCTGGGTGGTGGACACTGGTACATGCAGATTGTGGGCAGTGGCAGGGAGCTGGACACTGGTACATGCAGATTGTGGGCAGTGGCTGGGTGGTGGACACTGGTACATGCAGATTGTGGGCAGTGGCAGGGAGCTGGACACTGGTACATGCAGATTGTGGGCAGTGGCTGGGTGGTGGACACTGGTACATGCAGATTGTGGGCAGTGGCATGGAGCTGGACACTGGTACATGCAGATTGTGGTCCTCCTCACCCGGCCATTTTTGTCTTCTAGGTTTTTCTTAAAGTTCTTCTTGAAGTGCAACCAGAACTGCCTGAAGAACGCCGGGAACCCGCGGGACATGCGGAGGTTTCAGGTGGGTAACTGCAGCGCTGTCTGTCTGTATATGGCATGTTCCAGTGGCAGTTGGTGGCCATGGCTGGAAGCATCACATTGACACATGACTAATGGGCACATGGCCTGGCATTAGGACAGCAATAGGGTCCATGATGGAGAATAATCAGAGAATGGGGCCAGACTGTCACTTCCACATCTCCTCTTACTCTCCTATGTAAGTACATACGGAGAGGGAGGGGTTCTGCTTACCTGTGTGACCCTGGCATCCCGGGGTAGGGCATGAGCCAGTCACATGACTTCTCTCTGCCCATCTATGCAGTACATACACATGGTGAGATACCACCTGATTATTTCCAGCTGTAACCCAGAGGTGCACTGCATCCCGTGATACACCAGTCCAGTCTGTGTATTATTCTGCATTTTATTAAATAGTCATTTGTAACATTTTTTGAAAGAGTTGCGCCACGCTACACATATCTGTACTGTACAGTATGTGTAGCAGTTGTGTTATTGTGTGCAGCAGTTGTGTTATTTCAGGTGTGGCACTTGTGTTACGGTATGTGTAGCAGTTGTGTTACTGTACAGTATGTTGTGTTATTGTGTGCAGCAGTTGTTACGGTATGTGCAGCAGTTGTGTTACTGTACAGTATGTGTAGCAGTTGTGTTATTGTGTGCAGCATTTGTGTTATTTCAGGTGTGGCACTTGTGTTACGGTATGTGCAGCAGTTGTGTTACTGTACAGTATGTTGTGTTATTGTGTGCAGCAGTTGTGTTACGGTATGTGCAGCAGTTGTGTTACTGTACAGTATGTGTAGCAGTTGTGTTATTGTGTGCAGCAGTTGTGTTACGGTATGTGACGTGTCCCGGGTGCTCCGGCAGTGCTCTTGGGGTTAAGTCCCCAGGATACAGTGTGGTGGATCTAAGGAGGAACTTCAGCGATTTTGTCACAGCGGGGGCTCGTCTGCTCACTAGGGGGTTCCTTAAAGAGCTGATAATTATGACAATCTAACGTGATTAGCATCCACTTCATTTACATTGCTTAATGTAGGATAAGCACACTGCCTGATCTCACCTGACACCAAGCATCCCCTGTCACTGCCTGATCTCACCTGACACCAAGCATCCCCTGTCACTGCCTGATCTCACCTGACACCAAGGATCCCCTGTCACTGCCTGATCTCACCTGACACCAAGGATCCCCTGTCACTGCCTGATCTCACCTGACACCAAGCATCCCCTGTCACTGCCTGATCTCACCTGACACCAAGCATCCCCTGTCACTGCCTGATCTCACCTGACACCAAGGATCCCCTGTCACTGCTTGATCTCACCTGACACCAAGCATCCCATCACTGCCTGATCTCACCTGACACCAAGCATCCCATCACTGCCTGATCTCACCTGGCACCAAGCATCCCCTGTCACTGCATGATCTCACCTGACACCAAGCATCCCCTGTCACTGCCTGATCTCACCTGACACCAAGGATCCTCTGTCACTGCCTGATCTCACCTGACACCAAGCATCCCGTCACTGCCTGATCTCACCTGACACCAAGCATCCCATCACTGCCTGATCTCACCTGGTACCAAGCATCCCGTCACTGCCTGATCTCACCTGACACCAAGCATCCCGTCACTGCCTGATCTCACCTGACACCAAGGATCCCCTGTCACTGCCTGATCTAACCTGACACCAAGGATCCCCTGTCACTGCCTGATCTCACCTGACACCAAGGATCCCCTGTCACTGCCTGATCTCACCTGACACCAAGGATCCCCTGTCACTGCCTGATCTCACCTGACACCAAGGATCCCCTGTCACTGCCTGATCTCACCTGACACCAAGGATCCCCTGTCACTGCCTGATCTCACCTGACACCAAGGATCCCCTGTCACTGCCTGATCTCACCTGACACCAAGCATCCCCTGTCACTGCCTGATCTCACCTGACACCAAGCATCCCCTGTCACTGCCTGATCTCACCTGACACCAAGCATCCCGTCACTGCCTGATCTCACCTGAAACCAAGGATCCCCTGTCACTGCCTGATCTCACCTGACACCAAGGATCCCCTGTCACTGCCTGATCTCACCTGACACCAAGGATCCCCTGTCCCTGCCTGATCTCACCTGACACCAAGGATCCCCTGTCACTGTCTGATCTCACCTGACACCAAGGGTCCCCTGTCACTGCCTGATCTCACCTGACACCAAGAATCCCCTGTCACTGTCTGATCTCACCTGAAACCAAGCATCCCCTGTCACTGTCTGATCTCACCTGACACCAAGCATCCCCTGTCACTGCCTGATTTCACCTGACACCAAGGATCCTGTCACTGCCTGATCTCACCTGACACCAAGGATCCCCCGTCCCTGCCTGATCTCACCTGACACCAAGGATCCCCTGTCACTGCCTGACCTCACCTGACACCAAGGATCCCCTGTCACTGCCTGATCTCACCTGACACTAAGGATCCTCTGTCACTGCCTGATCTCACCTGACACCAAGGATCCCCTGTCACTGCCTGATCTCACCTGACACCAAGGATCCCTGTCACTGCCTGATCTCACCTGACACCAAGGATCCCCTGTCACTGCCTGATCTCACCTGACACCAAGAATCCCCTGTCACTGCCTGATCTCACCTGACACCAAGGATCCCCTGTCACTGCCTGATCTCACCTGACACCAAGAATCCCCTGTCACTGCCTGATCTCACCTGACACCAAGGATCCCCTGTCACTGCCTGATCTCACCTGACACCAAGGATCCCCTGTCACTGCCTGATCTCACCTGACACCAAGGATCCCTTGTCACTGCCTGATCTCACCTGACACCAAGGATCCCTTGTCACTGCCTGATCTCACCCTACACCAAGGATCCCCTGTCCCTGCCTGATCTCACCTGACACCAAGCATCCCCTGTCACTGCCTGATCTCACCTGCCTGATCTCACCTGACACCAAGGATCCCCTGTCACTGCCTGATCTCACCTGACACCAAGGATCCCCTGTCCCTGCCTGATCTCACCTGACACCAAGGATCCCCTGTCACTGCCTGATCTCACCTGACACCAAGGATCCCCTGTCACTGCCTGATCTCACCTGACACCAAGGATCCCTTGTCACTGCCTGATCTCACCTGACACCAAGGATCCACTGTCCCTGCCTGATCTCACCTGACACCAAGCATCCCCTGTCACTGCCTGATCTCACCTGACACCAAGCATCCCCTGTCACTGCCTGATCTCACCTGACACCAAGGATCCCTTGTCACTGCCTGATCTCACCTGACACCAAGGATCCCCTGTCCCTGCCTGATCTCACCTGACACCAAGCATCCCCTGTCACCTCCTGATCTCACCTGACACCAAGAATCCCCTGTCACTGCCTGATCTCACCTGACACCAAGGATCCCCTGTCAAGGCCTGATCTCACCTGACACCAAGGATCCCGTGTCCCTGCCTGATCTCACCTGACACCAAGCATCCCCTGTCACTGCCTGATCTCACCTGACACCAAGAATCCCCTGTCACTGCCTGATCTCACCTGACACCAAGGATCCCCTGTCACTGCCTGATCTCACCTGACACCAAGCATCCCCTGTCACTGCCTGATCTCACCTGACAACAAGCATCCCCTGTCACTGCCTGATATCACCTGACTCCAAGGATCCCCTGTCACTGCCTGATCTCACCTGACACCAAGCATCCCGTCACTGCCTGATCTCACCTGACACCAAGCATCCCGTCACTGCCTGATCTCACCTGACACCAAGCATCCCCTGTCACTGCCTGATCTCACCTGAAACCAAGCATCCCCTGTCACTGCCTGATCTCACCTGACACCAAGGATCCCCTGTCACTACCTGATCTCACCTGACACCAAGCATCCCGTCACTGCCTGATCTCACCTAAAACCAAGCATCCCCTGTCACTGCCTTATCTCACCTGACACCAAGGATCCCCAGTCACTGCCTGATCTCACCTGACACCAAGGATCCCCTGTCACTGCCTGATCTCACCTGACACCAAGCATCCCGTCACTGCCTGATCTCACCTGACACCAAGCATCCCCTGTCACTGCCTGATCTCACCTGACACCAAGCATCCCGTCACTGCCTGATCTCACCTGAAACCAAGGATCCTCTGTCACTGCCTGATCTCATCTGACACCAAGCATCCCCTGTCACTGCCTGATCTTACCTGACACCAAGGATCCCCTGTCACTGCCTGATCTCACCTGACACCAAGCATCCCCTGTCACTGCCTGATCTCACCTGACACCAAGCATCCCCTGTCACTGCCTGATCTCACCTGACACCAAGGATCCCCTGTCACTGCCTGATCTCACCTGACACCAAGCATCCCCTGTCACTGCCTGATCTCACCTGACACCAAGAATCCCCTGTCACTGCCTGATCTCACCTGACACCAAGGATCCCCTGTCACTGCCTGATCTCACCTGACACCAAGGATCCCCTGTCACTGCCTGATCTCACCTGACACCAAGGATCCCCTGTCCCTGCCTGATCTCACCTGACACCAAGCATCCCCTGTCACTGCCTGATCTCACCTGACACCAAGCATCCCCTGTCACTGCCTGATCTCACCTGACACCAAGGATCCCCTGTCACTGCCTGATCTCACCTGACACCAAGGATCCCCTGTCCCTGCCTGATCTCACCTGACACCAAGGATCCCCTGTCACTGCCTGATCTCACCTGACACCAAGGATCCCCTGTCACTGCCTGATCTCACCTGACACCAAGGATCCCCTGTCCCTGCCTGATCACACCTGACACCAAGGATCCCCTGTCACTGCCTGATCTCACCTGACACCAAGGATCCCCTGTCACTGCCTGATCTCACCTGACACCAAGGATCCCCTGTCACTGCCTGATCTCACCTGACACCAAGGATCCCCTGTCACTGCCTGTTCTCACCTGACACCAAGCATCCCTTGTCACTGCCTGATCTCACCTGACACCAAGCATCCCTTGTCACTGCCTGATCTCACCTGACACCAAGGATCCCCTGTCCCTGCCTGATCTCACCTGACACCAAGCATACCCTGTCACTGCCTGATCTCACATGACACCAAGGATCCCCTGTCACTGCCTGATCTCACCTGACACCAAGCATCCCCTGTCACTGCCTGATCTCACCTGACACCAAGGATCCTCTGTCACTGCCTGATCTCACCTGACACCAAGGATCCCCTGTCACTGCCTGATCTCACCTGACACCAAGCATCCCCTGTCACTGCCTGATCTCACCTGACACCAAGGATCCCCTGTCACTGCCTGATCTCATCTGACACCAAGGATCCCCTGTCACTGCCTGATCTCACCTGACTCCAAGCATCCCCTGTCACTGCCTGATCTCACCTGACACCAAGCATCCCCTGTTACTGCCTGGTCTCTCCTGACACCAAGCATCCCCTGTCACTGCCTGATCTCACCTGACACCAAGCATCCCCTGTCACTGCCTGATCTCACCTGACACCAAGCATCCCCTGTCACTGCCTGATCTCACCTGACACCAAGCATCCCCTGTCACTGTCTGATCTCACCTGACACCAAGCATCCCCTGTCACTGCCTGATCTCACCTGACACCAAGGATCCTGTCACTGCCTGATCTCACCTGACACCAAGGATCCCCCGTCCCTGCCTAATCTCACCTGACACCAAGGATCCCCCGTCACTGCCTGATCTCACCTGACACCAAGGATCCCCTGTCACTGCCTGATCTCACCTGACACCAAGGATCCCCCGTCCCTGCCTGATCTCACCTGACACCAAGCATCCCCCGTCACTGCCTGATCTCACCTGACACCAAGGATCCCCCGTCACGGCCTGATCTCACCGGACACCAAGCATCCCCTGTCACTGCCTGATCTCACCTGACACCAAGCATCCCCTGTCACTGCCTGATCTCACCTGACACCAAGCATCCCCTGTCACTGCCTGATCTCACCTGACACCAAGGATCATCTGTCACTGCCTGATCTCACCTGACACCAAGGATCCCCTGTCACTGCCTGATCTCACCTGACACCAAGCATCCCCAGTCCATGCCTGATCTCACCTGACACCAAGCATCCCCTGTCACTGCCTGATCTCACCTGACACCAAGCATCCCTTGTCACTGCCTGATCTCACCTGACACCAAGCATCCCTTGTCACTGCCTGATCTCACCTGACACCAAGCATCCCCTGTCCATGCCTGATCTCACCTGACACCAAGCATCCCGTCACTGCCTGATCTCACCTGACACCAAGGATCCCCTGTCACTGCCTGATCTCACCTGACACCAAGCATCCCCTGTCCATGCCTGATCTCAACTGACACCAAGCATCCGCTGTCACTGCCTGATCTCACCTGACACCAAGGATCCCCTGTCACTGCCTGATCTCACCTGACACCAAGCATCCCCTGTCACTGCCTGATCTCACCTGACACCAAGGATCCCCTGTCACTGAATGATCTCACCTGACACCAAGGATCCCCTGTCAATGCCTGATCTCACCTGACACCAAGGATCCCCTGTCCCTGCCTGATCTCACCTGACACCAATGATCCCCTGTCACTGCCTGATCTCACCTGACACCAAGGGTCCCCTGTCCCTGCCTGATCTCACCTGACACCAAGCATCCCCTGTCACTGCCTGATCTCACCTGACACCAAGGATCCCCTGTCACTGCCTGATCTCACCTGACACCAAGCATCCCCTGTCACTGCCTGATCTCACCTGACACCAAGGATCCCCTGTCACTGAATGATCTCACCTGACACCAAGGATCCCCTGTCAATGCCTGATCTCACCTGACACCAAGGATCCCCTGTCCCTGCCTGATCTCACCTGACACCAATGATCCCCTGTCACTGCCTGATCTCACCTGACACCAAGGATCCCCTGTCACTGCCTGATCTCACCTGACACCAAGGATCCCTTGTCACTGCCTGATCTCACCTGACACCAAGGATCCCTTGTCACTGCCTGATCTCACCTGACACCAAGGATCCCCTGTCCCTGCCTGATCTCACCTGACACCAAGCATCCCCTGTCACTGCCTGATCTCACCTGACACCAAGGATCCCCTGTCACTGCCTGATCTCACCTGACACCATGGATCCCCTGTCACTGCCTGATCTCACCTGACACCAAGGATCCCTTGTCACTGCCTGATCTCACCTGACACCAAGGATCCCCTGTCCCTGCCTGATCTCACCTGACACCAAGCATCCCCTGTCACTGCCTGATCTCACCTGACACCAAGGATCCCCTGTCCCTGCCTGATCTCACCTGACACCAAGCATCCCCTGTCACTGCCTGATCTCACCTGACACCAAGGATCCCTTGTCACTGCCTGATCTCACCTGACACCAAGGATCCCCTGTCCCTGCCTGATCTCACCTGACACCAAGCATCCCCTGTCACTGCCTGATCTCACCTGACACCAAGGATCCCCTGTCACTGCCTGATCTCACCTGACACCAAGGATCCCCTGTCACTGCCTGATCTTACCTGACCCAATGATCCCCTGTCGCTGCCTGATCTCACCTGACACCAAGAATCCCCTGTCACTGTCTGATCTCACCTGACACCAAGGATCCCCTGTCACTGCCTGATCGGTGGGGGGGGGGGGGGGTTGGCAATGTGTCGGAGGAAGGGGGCAACGTGCCTGAGGATGGGGCAATGTGCATGAGAAGGGGTAATGTGCCTGAGGATGGGGCAGTGTGCCAGAGGATGGGAGCTTTGTGCTGGAGGAAGGGGGGGGGGGGGCGGCAATGTGCCTGAGGATGGGGCAATGTGCCTGAGGAAGTTGGCAATGGGCCGGAGGAAGGTGGCAATGTGCCAAAGGATGGGGCAATGTGCATGAGGATGGGGGCAATGTGCCTGAGGATGGGGGCATTGTGCCTGAGGAAGGGGCAGTGTGCCAGAGGATGGGGCAATGTGCATGAGGATGGGAGCAATGTGCCTGAGGATGGGGGCAATGTGCCTGAGGATGGTGGCAGTGTGCCTGAGGAAGGGGCAGTGTGCCGGAGGATGGGGCATTGTGCCGGAGGATGGGGCATTGTGCCGGAGGATGGGGCAATGTGCATGAGGATGGGAGCAATGTGCCTGAGGATGGGGGCAGTGTGCCTGAGGATGGGGGCAGTGTGCCTGAGGAAGGGGCAGTGTGCCTGAGGATGGGGCATTGTGCTGGAGGATGGGGCATTGTGCTGGAGGATGGGGGCAATGTGCCTGAGGAAGTTGGCAATGGGCCGGAGGAAGGTGGCAATGTGCCAAAGGATGGGGCAATGTGCCGGAGGATGGGGCAATGTGCATGAGGATGGGGGCAATGTGCCTGAGGATGGGGGCATTGTGCCTGAGGAAGGGGCAGTGTGCCAGAGGATGGGGCAATGTGCATGAGGATGGGAGCAATGTGCCTGAGGATGGGGGCAATGTGCCTGAGGATGGGGGCAGTGTGCCTGAGGAAGGGGCAGTGTGCCAGAGGATGGGGCATTGTGCTGGAGGATGGGGCAATGTGCATGAGGATGGGGGCAATGTGCATGAGGATGGGGGCAGTGTGCCAGAGGATGGTGCTTTGTGCTGGAGGATGGGGCAATGTGCCTGAGGATGGGGGCAGTGTGCCTGAGGAAGGGGCAGTGTGCCGGAGGATGGGGCATTGTGCTGGAGGATGGGGCAATGTGCATGAGGATTGGGGCAATGTGTCTGAGGATGGGGGCAGTGTGCCTGAGGAAGGGGCAGTGTGCCAGAGGATGGGGTAATTTGTGCCCCATGCAGAGAGAGCTTATTATTTCTGGTTATTACAATAACTTCTTGTTGCATTATCACAGGTGGTGGTTTCCACAACGATCAATGTGGACGGTCATGTGCTCGCCGTGTCCGATAATATGTTTGTACACAATAATTCCAAGCACGGACGGCGTGCGCGTAGACTGGACCCTACAGAAGGTGTGTTACTCTATATTACTGCTGTGTGTGTGTGTCACTCTATATTACTAGTGTGTGTGTGTGTGTCTGTGTGTGTCACACTCTATATTACTACTGTGTGTGTGTGTTACTCTCTATATTACTGCTGTGTGTGTGTGTGTGTGTGATTGTCACACTCTTTATTACTACCGTGTGTGTGTGTGTGTGTGTGTGTTACTCTCTATATTACTGCTTTGTGTGTGTATGTGTCATTGTCACACTCTATATTACTACTGTGTGTGTGTGTGTGTGTGTGTGTCACACTCTATATTACTACCATACTTGCCTACTTTTGAAAACTAGTTTCAGGGAGATTATAGTTGGTAATAGAATTTTGCAAGGTGCCCCATTGAGGGGGTGTGTCATGCTCCACCCAAAGGGCGTGTCTAGTTGCATATATGGAGAGATTGTGAACGTGGCACCTAGAAGCGTGGGTGTGTACTGCTACATCTGAGAGGAATCTTGTAAAATGACTTACAGTATATACAAATGTAGATGACCCCCAAAGCAGTTAGTAAGATATACTATACTTGGTAAAGTGCTGGGAAACGGTGCTGATGATTCAATGTAAATGTATCTCTCTCTCATTCCTTTTTTCCCCAAAAATGTAACAGTGTAATGTGGGCTAGGTGACATGAGGGAGATTGCTAGACAAATGAGGGAGAGAGGGAGATTGCTGCTATTTCAGGGAGTCTCCTGCAGAATGCAGGAGGGGAGATAACTATGATGTCACAGTGTAATGTGGGCTAGGTGACATGAGGGAGATTGGTAGACTAATGAGGGAGAGAGGGAGATTGCTGCTATGTCAGGGAGTCTCCTGCAGAATGCAGGAGGGGAGATAACTATGATGTAACAGTGTAATGTGGGCTAGGTGACATGAGGGAGATTGCTAGACTAATGAGGGAGAGAGGGAGATTGCTGCTATGTCAGGGAGTCTCCTGCAGAATGCAGGAGGGTAGGCAGCTATGATTACTACTGTGTGTGTGTGTGTGTGTCACACTCTATATTACTATGTCAAATGGTGACAGGATATCAGACATATATGTGGGTGAGAACCTGGGATCCAGTGATCATCAAGCAGTATGGTTTAGTATCAAGGCAGGGTCCAACTCCAGTCACACAAAAACTAAGGTGTTGGATTTTAGGATGGCTGACTTTGCAAAAATGGGGAGATGTTTAAGCGACTCATTAGCGGATTAGATGAACTTGAAAGGAGTGCAGGAGAGGTGGAGAAAATTAAAAAGTGCAATACTAAAGGCAACGGACCTTTGTATCAAAAGGGTTAAGAAAAGTACCAGGAAAAGGAAGCCAGTGTGGTTTACAAAAGAGGTATCAACTAGTGTAAAAGCAAAAAAGATGGCCTTTAGGACATACAAGCAGACTCAAAATAATAATGACAAAGAAGTGTATCTTGCCAGACGCAAAGAGGCTAAGAAAGTGATCCGGCGTGCCAAGGCACAAGCTGAGGAGAAAATGGCTCAGTCGGTAGATAAAGGAAATAAAACTTTTTTTAAGTATATAAATGAAAGGAGAAAATCAAATGGAGGAATAATAAGACTGCGGACAGACACTGAGAATTTGGTGGAGGGAGACAAGGCAATTGCAGATCAGCTAAATAATTACTTTTGCTCTGTATTCACTATAGAAGGAGAAGGGAAGGGACCACAGTTAAGTTGCAAGGACATTCATAAAAATAAGGTAGATGGAGGTACATTTACTAGGGAGAAAGTCCTAACAGAACTTTCAAGACTGAAAGTGGATAAATCAATGGGGCCAGACGGAGTGCATCCAAGGATACTAAAAGAACTAAAAGATGTGCTGGTAGCGCCATTAACAGATATATTCAACCAGTCACTAGATACAGGTGCAGTTCCAGAGAACTAGAGAAGAGCAAACGTAGTTCCGCTGCACAAAAGCAGAAGCAAAGAAGAAGCAAGTAACTACAGACCAGTCAGCCTTACATCAGTAGTAGGGAAAATAATGGAAACACTATTAAAAGAAAGAATAGTGGAATATCTTAAATTAAACAACTTACAGGATCCAAAACAGCATGGCTTTACTGTAGGGAGATCATGCCAAACAAGTCTCATTGACTTTTTTTACTCCGTGACCAAAATACTAGATGAAGGGGGGGCTGTAGACGTGGCATATCTAGACTTTAGTAAGGCATTTGACACTGTCCCACATCGCAGGCTGCTAAATAAACTTGAAAGTGTGGGATTGGATTATAAAACAATTAAATGGATAAGAACCTGGTTGCAGGATAGGAAACAGACAGTTGTCGTAAATGGAGTGCATTCTATGGAGGGACATGTTACCAGTGGAGTACCCCAGGGATCTGTACTTGGACCAGTGCTCTTTAATATCTTTGTTAGTGACATTGCAAATGGTATTGAAGGGAAAGTATGCCTTTTTGCAGATGATACAAAGATATGCAACAGAGTAGACACACCAGGAGGGGTAAATCAAATGACTGATGATCAAAGTAAACTTGAGAATTGGTCAAGAGAATGGCAACTACAGTTTAATGCTAAAAAATGCAAAATTATGCACTTGGGACTCAAAAACCCAAAGGCTCAATATAGTATCAAGGGTACTATAATGGAAACTACTGAGGAGGAAAGGGATCTAGGTGTCACTATTTCAAGTGACTTAAAGGCAGGTAGGCAATGTAACAAAGCAATGAAGAAGGCAAGTCAGATGCTTGGTTGCATAGGGAGAGGAATCAGTAGCAGAAAAAAAGACGTAATAATGCCACTTTATAGGTCATTGGTACGACCTCATCTGGAATACTGTGTCCAGTTCTGGAGACCATATCTTCAG
The DNA here is from genome assembly GCF_055691185.1 of Crinia signifera. Lineage (NCBI taxonomy): Eukaryota > Metazoa > Chordata > Amphibia > Anura > Myobatrachidae > Crinia > Crinia signifera. The sequence continues at coordinate 42,412 of NW_028142599.1, forward strand.
AAGGATATAAATACATTGGAGAGTGTACAAAGAAGGGCAACTAAAATGGTGCATGGCCTACATCACAAAACTTACCTGGATAGACTAAAAGATCTTAACATGTATAGTTTGGAGCAGAGAAGGCAAAGGGGGGACATGATAGAAATCTTCAAATATATCGAGGGTTTTAACATAGTACAGAAGGGAAATTTTCTTCAAAGGAAAAGAAGTAATAGAACACGAGGACATGCACTGAAACTGGTGGGAGGTAGGTTCAGGGGAAATGTTAGAAAGAATTACTTCAAAGAAAGGGTAGTGGATAAGTGGAATAGCCTCCCATCAGAGGTGGTAGAGGCTAAGACAGTAGAACAATTTAAACATGCTTGGGATAGGCATATGAATATCCTTACAAAGAAATAAGGATTGAAAAGGTCTGAGATTACCTGAAGGGTAAAAAAGGGGCAGACTAGATGGGCCAAATGGTTCTTATCTGCTGTCAAATTCTATGTTTCTATGTTTCTACTGTGTGTGTGTTACTCTCTATATTACTACTGTGTGTGTGTCACACTCTATATTACTACTGTGTGTGTGTGTGTGTGTGTGTGTGTGTGTCTCTCTATATTACTACTGTGTGTGTGTGTGTCACTCTATATTACTACTGTGTGTGTGTGTCACACTCTATATTACTACTGTGTGTGTGTTACTCTCTATATTACTACTGTGTGTGTGTGTGTCACTCTATATTACTACTGTGTGTGTGTGTCACACTCTATTACTACTGTGTGTGTGTGTGTGTGTGTGTGTCACTCTCTATATTACTACTACAGTATGTGTGTGTGTGTGTCACTCTCTATATTACTACTATATGTGTGCGCGTGTGTGTGTGTCACTCTCTATATTACTACTGTGTGTTTGTCCCTCTCTATATTACTACTGTGTGTGTGTGTGTCACTCTCTATATTACTACTGTGTGTGTCACACTCTATATTACTACCATATGTGTGCGCGTGTGTGTGTGTCACTCTCTATATTACTACTGTGTGTGTGTCACTCTCTATATTTCTACTGTGTGTGTCACACTCTATATTACTACTATATGTGTGCGCGTGTGTGTCACTCTCTATATTACTACTGTGTGTGTCACACTCTATATTACTAGTATATGTGTGCGCGTGTGTGTGTGTCACTCTCTATATTACTACTGTGTGTGTGTGTGTGTCACTCTATATTACTACTATATGTGTGTGTGTCACTCTATATTACTACTACTATATGTGTGTGTGTGTGTGTGTCACACTCTATATTACTACTGTGTGTGTGTGTGTCACTCTCTATATTACTACTGTGTGTGTCTGTGTGTGTGTCACCTATTACTACTACAGTATGTGTGTGTGACTATCTATATTACTACTGTGTGTCACACTCTATATTATTACTATATGTGTGCGCGTGTGTGTGTGTCACTCTCTATATTACTACTGTGTGTGTGTGTCACTCTATATTACTACTATATGTGTGTGTGTGTGTCACTCTATATTACTACTATATGTGTCTGTGTGTGTGTGTGTGTGTGTCACACTCTATATTACTACTGTGTGTGTGTGTGTCACTCTATATTACTACTGTGTGTGTGTCACTCTCTATAGTACTACTGTGTGTGTCACACTCTATATTACTACTATATGTGTGTGTGTGTGTGTGTGTCACACTCTATATTACTACTGTGTGTGTCACTCTCTATATTACTACTGTGTGTGTGTCACACTCTATATTACTACTATGTGTGTGTGTCACTCTCTATATTACTACTGTGTGTGTGTGTGTGTCACTCTATATTACTACTCTGTGTATGCGTGTGTCACACTCTATATTACTACTATATGTGTTTGTGTGTGTCACTCTCTATATTACCTCTTTGGTAACAATATGTGTTAGTACTGTGTGCGTCACTCCCTATATTACTACTGTGTGTGTGTATGTCACTCTCTATATTATTACTACTATATGTGTGTGTGTGTGTGTGTCACTATATTACCTCTTTGTGTGTCACACTCTATATTACTACTAAATGTGTGTGTGTGTGTGTGTGTGTGTAGACTGGACCCTACAGAAGGTGTGTCACTCTCTATATTACTACTATATGTGTGTTTGTGTAGAGTGGACCCTACAGAAGGTGTGTCACTCCCGATATTACTACTAATTGTGTCTGTAGGAATATTACCAGCCCAATACACACACATTTGGGAAACTTGTGGCCCTTTTTGTGTACATGACAACCAGATGATTTCCATGGGGTCATGGAAAAGACATTAACCAAGAGCCGTCTCTCCTACCAACTGATTACATCCTCCCACTCCTGCCTCTAGGACTCTTCTCGTGCTGCTCCCTGCCTCTGGAACTCTCTAACTCTCTCCCTCAGACTCTCCACCTCAGTTAAAAACTTTATACAGCCTCTCAAGACCCCACTTCTTCACTAAACCCAGCCAACTTTCATCCTAACCCCATACTTGCCTACCCTCCTGCAATTACCGGGTGGCTCAAAAATAGGGTCCACCTCCTGGCTTCTATCCCGGAGAGGAGATCTCAAAAGTTGGCAAATATGCCTAACCCACTGCTCTACGGTCATTGCATAGTAGTAGTAGTAGTAGTACGTTTATTTATATGGCGCCGCAAAGTGTCCGCAGCGCCGTACATAGCAAACAAAAAAAAATGACGAGGTAACGTACAGGGTGTGTTGAAAAATACAGTATAAATGGGGGTATAGCTGGTAGAACTAAAATCAGCATCAGTTCAGAAGTAGGTGTCAAAATTGTCAAGGAGACTAAAGATGAAGTAGAGGAAGGGAAGAACAGGACAGGAGCACAGGTGAGGTAAAGAGGTAGGGTGAGTACGTGAGGAAGGAGGGCCCTACTCATAAGAGTTAACATACTAAAAATAGGTGGGTGGACGAACGAAAAACAATAGGATAAGTAGGAACGGAGGGGAACGGAGGCAGGATAAGAGGATCAAAAGAGGTTAGGAGGAGGGATAGGCTAGTCGAAAAAAGTGGGTTTTGAGGGAGCGCTTGTGTCACCCCTGTCCATCAAACCCACTGCTCTACGGTCATTGCATACGCTATCTGTGTCACCCCTGTCCATCTAACCCACTGCTCTACGGTCATTGCATACGCTATCTGTATCACCCCTGTCCATCTAACCCACTGCTCTACGGTTATTGCATACGCTATCTGTGTCACCCCTGTCCATCTAACCCACTGCTCTACGGTCATTGCATACGCTATCTGTGTCACCCCTGTCCATCTAACCCACTGCTCTACGGTCATTGCATACGCTATCTGTGTCACCCCTGTCCATCTAACCCACTGCTCTACGTTTATTGCATACGCTATCTGTGTCACCCCTGTCCATCTAACCCACTGCTCTACGGTCATTGCATACGCTATCTGTATCACCCCTGTCCATCTAACCCACTACTCTACGGTCATTGCATATGCTATCTGTATCACCCCTGTCCATCTGCCCCTCCCTATTTAGTAAGACGAAGTGATAATGCTTTGTGCACTGGAGGTGGATTGTGTCGCGGTACATGTTGGTTGGAATGCGATGCAGATGTATCATTACTCTATATTCTCAGTGTAACAGTCTTTATCACCTTCTCCCCTGACATGTGTATGAAGCAGCCACTCCCTGCATCAAAGCCATCAGCCCCAGCGAAGGATGGACAACAGGAGGAGCCACAGTAATCCTGATAGGAGACCACTTCTTTGATGGGCTGCAGGTGGTGTTTGGCACGATGCTGGTGTGGAGTGAGGTAGGTCATAGTAGGCTTTACACTGTGACTAATCAGAAACCGAGGGTAAGATCTCGGGAGGATAACAGGGCCTAGCTGGTCACAGTATTACCCCAGGGTTACATGTATGATCTGGTTCTCAGCTGGAGGTGAGATTCTGGGAGGGGAAGTGGTCCAGCTGGTCACAGTATTACCCCGGGGTTACATGTATGATCTGGTCTTCAGTTAGAGGTGAGATCCTGGGAGGAGATGTGGCCTAGCTGGTCACAGTATTACCCCGGGGTTACATGTATGATCTAGTCTTCATCTGGAGGTGAGATCCTGGGAGGAGATGTGGCCTAGCTGGTCACAGTATTACCCTGGGGTTACATGTATGATCTGGTTCTCAGCTGGAGGTGAGATTCTGGGATGGGAAGTGGTCCAGCTGGTCACAGTATTACCCCGGGAATACATGTATGATCTAGTCTTCAGTTAGAGGTGAGATCCTGGGAGGAGTTTTGGCCTAGCTGGTCACAGTATTACCCCGGGGTTACATGTATGATCTGGTCTTCAGTTAGAGGTGAGATCCTGGGAGGAGAAGCGGCCCAGCTGGTTACAGTATTACCCCAGAGTTACAGGTTGGATCTGGTCTTCAGCTGGAGGTAAGATCCTGGGAGGAGAAGCGGCCCAGCTGGTCACAGTATTACCCTGGGGTTACATGTATGATCTGGTTCTCAGCTGGAGGTGAGATCCTGGGAGGAGAAGCGGCCCAGCTGGTCACAGTATTACCCCAGGGTTACATGTACAATCTGGTCTTCATCTGGAGGTGAGATCCTTGGAGGAGATGTGGACCTTAGTATTACCACAGGGTAACATGAATGATCTGGTCTTCAGCTAGAGGTGAGATCCTGGGAGGAGATGTGGACCTTAGTATTACCACAGGGTAACATGAATGATCTGGTCTTCAGCTAGAGGTGAGATCCTGGGAGGATAAGTGGCCCAGCTGGTCATAGTATTAACTGGGGTAACATGTATGATTCGGTCCACTGCTGGAGTTGAGATCCTTGGAGAACTGGCTCAGCTGGTCATGGTAACCCCAGGGTAACATGTATGATCTGGTCCCAGCTGGAGATGAGGTCCTGGGAGAAGTGGCCCAGCTTGTATTCACCATCATTTGGTCCTCAGAAGATCTTAAAATAATTTAGTTGTCGGTAGATGTGATTGTACCAGATTTGTGTTCCAGCTGAATGGTAATCTCTCCTATTTGCAGTTAATTACCCCCCATGCCATTCGAGTACAGACACCCCCGAGGCACATCCCTGGAGTGGTGGAGGTCACGCTGTCCTACAAATCCAAGCACTTCTGCAAAGGAGCCCCGGGCCGATTTGTCTACACAGGTGAGAGTGCGTGTTTATCACGTCTTGTGTTGTAGTGTTACATTAGTGCATCATTCTATCTAGTAATGCCCCAGATATTTGGTCACTGTCCAGAGCCATGTACGGGGACTAGGTGCACCCACATTACTAATCCCTCGCAAACAAGTGTGGAAGGAGACACAGAAATCCCTCATCACACAGGTTCCTAGGTGAGGAATAATTACCCTGCTACTATAACCTAGAAGGTGTGAGTAATATACTTCGGAGGTTATAGCATCATGTGGTTATATTACTGTTATTTTA